>NW_008586920.1:17853-27355 GCF_000691845.1 Merops nubicus | reverse complement strand
AAACCAGTACATTAGCTTAAAAGTGCAAAAGTAAAGCCAGTCATAGGTGTGTGGGTGGCAAGGTTGGGAAGCTCTGAACCTTCAGCTCTCCAGCTGCAGCCATAAGGGCTGGGAAGGTGCCCTTTATCCCAGGCATTGCTGGTTAATTTTTGTCTTGGTTAATGTAGACTAAAAGAATTTTCTGTTGTCAAAATATTACTGTGTCAAATCTGGACCACATTTTGCTAGTAGTATTCCAGCAGCCAAAGCCATATCAATTCCCCCATGCCTGTTGAGCTTACAGGGTGGGAGAGTGCTATAGGGCCAACTGGAGTTACCCAGGAGTCACCGATGTCACTGAAATCACAAGTTTGTCAGCTTTGATCACTCATGTTTCTCAGGCCAGTGGTCCTTTTTGGGTGCAACCTTGAACACAGGAGCTTCAGGATTTCTTTTTTTTTTCTTGACCACATGAGGGGCGAGAAAACTGAGATATTTGTTAACAAAAGTTTACCTAACGCAAAGTGGAATTCTGATCTGTAGTTGCCTTAATACACATTCCTCAGTTTTCACCCCACTGCAGTCAGCCACATACCAGCACAACAATACACACGCTGATTATGGCAGCATACCTGTGCTGGGTGGTTTTTCTGGCCAACTTTTTGTTATTACTTTCCACTATTTTTATCTTTATGATCTAATTATTTTATTTTTTGCAAATATTCTGTACCAAGGCAACAAATTTCTTTTGGGTAATGACTTTATCCAGATACTTACAAAACAAATCCTTTTTTAAAATAACTTACTGTTAGTTTGTTTAAGGCCCTCCTAAGAAGTTTAGTTAGAGAAAAGTGTCTGAAAATTATAATACATTCAGTTTTTCATAGTTGTAATATTATATCGTTAAGAAATAAAAAAAGGAGACTGAATTGCTAAAACAACTAACAAGCTGTCATAATGTGAACTACTGTTCTGACCACAAACCAACAATTCTGCTGCTTGGATGCATTTTATCTTGTGAGGACTCTGAAATATGAGTAGCAAAAGAAAGCAAGTTTTATTGAAGAAAATATGCAAGATCTGCTAGAAATCAGGACACATCCTTACTTCTGGAATTGCAGTGGAGCTAGGATGTAATCTTTTCTTCCTTAAAAAAGGAATAACGTCACTGTTACCAAATAATGAATATGAAATGAACTTTTTTTGTTGCTTATGTTCACCTTTTTTTTTGGTGCTTTATATTAATATATGTGGTTTAAATCATCAGTATGCTTACAGAAACTGGTGTAGGTTTAATTCATTTTGTTAATCATTACTGCTTTTCAATTCAGCTCCTTCTGAGTGAACTCAGCTGCCACCCCACTTGGTTCCTGCGTGGAGCCAAATTCTTCTTACTTGTCATTGATTTTTAATATATGGGTGATGGAAGTGTCCAGTAGCAGATGAATAAGCTTTTCATGAGTACTCAGAGTAAATTATCTGTTTCTATATGAGAACTTTTGCTATTTCATTTGAATTTCATTTGCTTAACATGTATTTAATTTTGCTGCGATTCTATAAGTAATTATATTATGACACAAAAGCAAATTTAGGAATTGTTCAGCAATGAAAAAAAATTCTATTAATTCCTGTGTTGATTTGGCACAACTTCTTAATCTACAATAGATAATATTTGCACAGGTCTTTCTGAAGTACACATACCTGCTATGTTTGCCATACGAAGGTTACTTTCTGATTTGTAATGTTATCTGCCTTGCAGAAGTTCAAGTAAACACCATCCTTTTCCATACATAGTATCATAGTTAGTGGCTTACTACATCTGTCACATATGGACAGCTTGGTGGTGTTGGTTCATTCGGTTTTGGCCAAGTTTTCTTTTTTAAATTTTTTGTGAGAGGGTTTTAGATTTACAGCCTAGGGAATTCATGGAGTTTCATTTATGTTGTTATAGCCTTCCCATGTTTGACCTTTCTTCTCCCTTCCCCTACACATATAAAAATCACGGATATAATAAATTTCACTGCATAGATTAAGCCTCAGGTACCACACAAACACAAAATTCAGGTGGAAAAAGTTGAGTCCTGCCAACTAAGAGGACACACTGATGAAGGTGAGGCTAATGATCAAGGAGTTAGGAAGTTTGATTTGTCTTTTGACCTGGCTTTTCAGTTATTAAATCAGTTGTAGAAGCACCTGTCAGGATAATTGATGTGAGATCTGCATTTCATGGTCCCTTGAGTCATAGATGCGTTGAATTCAGCTTCTTCCCTCCACGGTGGAGGTGCTAACACCTCCAGCTTGTGGTAGTTCAGAAGGGAGACTGAGAAGTGTCCTCTTGTTCCAGTATGTGCTATGGGATACTATCAGTGCAGAGAGAAGCAAGTAGATCAAGTACAGAAAACAAGGGGAAGCATCAAGAGGAACCATGGGGAGACTTCAGTATTTGTTTTGAGGAAATGTAGTCACATGCTCCATCTTCATAAAAGTCTGCATCATGTGTACTACTCTAGGCATAAAAAAAAAATCAAAACATGATGCATTAGGTCCAGGTTACCTTATGGAAAAAAAGTTGTGAATAAAGGACTAGAGAAAAATCTGCAGCTTAGACACAGGCCAGGAACTACACAACAGATTTCTTTTGCAGAAATATCAGAAATTGTGTGTTATTTTCCTTCGTAAGAAGCCATCAAAATATGCTGTGAATATACATAGATGTGCAGGTTGGGGTAAAAAAGATGAGTAGCATCACTTAGCTCTTTGGACCATCTGTAATTTTATTGAATGAAAAGAATTTCTCAGAGAGAACACTGAAAATAGTACCAAAATGGCATGTATTATCAGACCCAAAAAATAAGCATTTCCCTAAACACAGTATTCATGGTATATAATAATATATATAGATATATATAATCACTATTGTGATATGTTTTAATCTTTCAGTCCATGTTTGACCAAGTGACACAATACCTAGAAAGTGAAGACTTATTTCCCCTTTTCCTGTTTCCCTATAAGCTGATAAGATGATCTTCGTCCTTCCTCCTCCCAGATTTATGTAGATGTTAGTAGTACCAGGATATCAGTAGCCTACTGCCTAAGCAATCTTGTTTACAATTAAGAAAAAAAAAAAAGTTGGAAAATAATGAATACCTGCAAAATTCCAATAGAAATATTTGCATTAAGCTACTTAGGCTGAGAAGAAGGGAGAGTTTGTTGCATTAGGGAATCTCATTTTGTTTGCATGACTTTGTTTTGGAGATGACTGTGTGTATTAGGAAAGCATTAAGCCTGCATATAAATTATGGTTTGGTAGCAGCCACTCTGTTCTTGTCAGATGTCTCTAACTCCTAGTTATGTGTCATTGAAGGAATGTATCGCTTGGGAAGTGATACCATCATTTTTTATACCATCAGTGTAGTCTCCTACCTTTGTGGTGTTTTGACATATGTTACTTGAAAGATTGAACTCGTGGAGAAGAGATTCCTCAGAAAAAGTGTTCCTTTAGCACCATTAAAAGTGTCTGTGTCTTAACCTTATGGAGTTCTTAGAGCTTGGTATAATGTTGAATTTATCTTCTTTTTCGAACAACTGGGAACTTGAAAATTAGTATTACCTGTTTTAGAGCACTGTTGTATATTTTGTAGTGTGAAGATATAATGCCCCTCTGGAAAGATGGTGTTAATAAATCTTTTTTAGCAGAGGACCACTTTGCTGGAAGTGAAATGTGTAAATCATGTAGGATATAAGCTGTATTTCATATTTCTGTCTTCCTCCAGAAAATATCTTCTGTCCTTCCTCCTTCCATTCTCATTTCTGTGTCACTAAATTCTTGACTTGCAATTCTTTTGATAAAACACTCTTGTGATCCTGGTGAGGATTCAGTGGAAGTAACTAATAAGAATTGCCTGTCAAATATTTATTTAAATATTATGTGCAAATGAATTAGTTCATAAAGGGAGCTGTAATTGAGCATCTGACCCTGCTGAGGAACTGCCAGAAGACTTTTAGCAGAGAATAGCGAAGTGTGAACACTACGAGCTGAAACATTAACTCATAGCACGGTAAAATACAGATGCAGAACTGGGACACTGGCTTAGGTGGTCCTATGGTGAAGATCCTGGCATGAACGCAGCTCTTAATGACAAATTCCAGGAATCAAAAGTACTTCCATTGTCATCTTAGAATACAAATGGTGAGGAAGGGATTGATAGGTTTGAGATACCATAAATAGTCTCTACAACCTAATGTCTTTTCTAAATGTATGAAGAATATCTAGGATGATAATCATTATATGCTTATCAAGGGATTTATTTTTATCTCTTTGGATTTCTTTATGTAGCTTGTAGATAGCATTTCAGACTTGGGTAAAGAATGATGTGGTGTTTGTCTCCTGAAGGACCAAATACATAGAAGACAAGTAGCATGCTCTTGAGACTTGTATTTACTTGTCCTTTGACTGGATTGCCTTCCCAAAGTCTGGTGAGAGGGCCAATGCTCAGATATTTCATTTCAGTTTTGTATTTGCTGTGGCTTGAGGATATCCTTCAAGTAGAGAAAAGAAGCTTCATTTTGCACTAGGCTTTGCTTTGGTGGCTTGAGTACCAAAATTCACTTGATTTCTTCAGTTGTTTACTCACTTGTTTACTAGCCTGAATAAAATGAAATTTTGCTCCAGTGCATGGGCCCAGACTGGGGGAACCAAAGAGGGTTTGGCTCATCCTTACTGTACAACTCCCCAAAACAAATTTGGCTAAAAAATTAAAATTCAGAGTAGCAACTCTCTGACTCACTGGAGCTGCAGCTTTCCCATAGATGCATCATATGCTTTATTTAGATTCTTTTATGCACTAACAGTTCTGGTCCCTTAGCTGACCTGAGAGTGTTCTTAAGTTACCTTTATTTGTGCAAAGAGGGTCAGAGGTAAAATACTTTACACATTTGTATGCAAAAAAAAACAGCCAACCAAAAAAAACTTGTGTGATTTATTTCCCTGGTCAGTGAATTTCTTGTGACTTTTGAAGACACTGTTACAACTGTCAAATTTGATTTAGATAAGCCAAATTTGACTTTGTTCCCTATGCCCCATCTTAAAGTACGTGATAGTAAAAGATTGAATTTTCAGAAAAACAGATTTATTGATAGCTCTAACATAGGAATCTCAGAAGGTCAAGCTAAATGAGTTAAAGAATTCAGGGGCATTCCAGTTTTCATATCACATAAGAAATTCCTATTTTATGATATTATAATTTACTTTGCTAGTATATTTGTTCATTCAGGACACTAAGAAAAAATTTAAGGCACTTCAATGTTTTGAAATGAATGACTGTAAATTTAGTTTACTAAGACCACAGGTGATTAGATACCTAGTTGAGAAGAGAAGCCTAAGCTTTGTTCAGGAATTTATAAATGTTGGAAAGACTTCCCCCCCTGCCCTGTTTTCCAAAGAATCTTTGGCTGAATGTCCTGAGGAAAAGCCACAGATCTCTGGGAGATTTACTTGTAGTTATGGCAAGAATGATAAAGGTCTGCTTATATTATGACTGCCCTTTTATTTGATGTTGAGTGCCTATTGGCATAAACCCCAGATACTGACTGAAACGCTGCATGTGAAACCGAATAATTACTCCTGATAGGGATAATATATCAGCACTGAGACACTGATAGTGGTAATTCTCCATGTCATTTAGATAGTAGATAACAGCACTACAGCAACTGATAGATCATTAGCTTAAGTCATGAAATGAGGCACGTGTGTTTTCCTAGTTAGGCGTGTGAGAAGTGCAATTAATTTTTATTTGTGCAGGCCTGTAATTTAGACAATGATTTCAGATAATGGATTTAGTGAGACAGGAAGAGAAGAATGCTTTTTCAGCTCACTGCTAAAGGTACCCTTCATTTTCCTTCAGTATTTCAGAGCATGTGGAGAGGAGAGGAAAGCTCTACAGGTCATACAGAGATGTCCCTGAGTTTCCAGACATCCTCATATTTGTAGGGTGCTCCCTCTTCTTCTGCTCTTTCCAAACTTGAATTGGAAGGGGAGGGAAGGAAATGTCTGTCTTTCCCTCTTGCCTTTACTAAGCTTTTGGACACATGGAAATACCCAATGGAAATGGGATTATAGTTTTCCCCCCTCTGTGAATCCTTCTTATTCCCTGTAAATCTGTCTGGTTACCGTTCCTGAAGCTATACTAAACCATTATAGAATTATCTGTTTTAATCCCATCCCTTATCTGTTAGAGATCGAGATGTGCCTCAGAATGCTGGCTGATTATCCCACATCTGCCTGTGTCTTGCAGATGCTCTCAAGCAGCTGGGCTGCACAGCTGGCAAGCAATAGTGCCTCACTCTGATTTAATACAGCAACTGCTGTCCTCAGTTGCAGGTTCACCTTCCACTGTGAACTGATTTTCATTGAACCCTATAATGATGAGAAAAATGGTACACTTGAAGCATGGAAACTGTATTTTGTTTGCCTTTTATTCCCTGTTAAATTATTTGGTTTGCTGATAGTCACTGATTTTTGCTATGAATTTGAATGAGTTTCTATGAGGAGAGTGGTAAAAGGTGCATGATAAAACCTGAAATTAAGCCAGGAATGGATGTTGTTAACAGGGTTATTACCTTCATACCATTTTAAAAATGTATTATTTCTTCTCCTAAAATATGGCTGGGTCAGGCTTTAGTAACCTAGTCTGAAAGTCTGTCTATGTTTGATGAAAAACAGAATATCCTCTAAGAGACGTAGAAAAATAGCAATGAAAAATGCAGTGTGGAAGAAAAAGCAAATTCAAACAATTCTTTCAGCCACCCACACTGTCACAGCCAAGCTTCAGGGGGGAAAGACAGCGATTTTGGAATTAATGTGGTTTTGTCCAGATCTTGGGAAAAAATTTATAGGTCATATTAGGAGGGCTTTGTAGGTGGTTGTGGGTCCAACAGTGATGCCCTTATGCGTGCTGAGTGGTACCTTTCTCCCCAATTAAGTTACTGTGACTGCTTAAATAGCACAGCACTTTTCAATACATTTATGAGTATTAATGTCATACTTTTGGCTGCAGAGGTGGCTTCTGGCAGAAACACTGCTTTTTGAATGTTTAGGGGAGAGATGTGTAAAAACAGTGTACTTAGTCCAAGCTACCCAAAAATGTAATTAGAGCTGAAGCAGAGAGGAACAGTCAGACTAGACTGTATCATCACTTCTAACACATCCTTTGGCTGCTGGGAGTGTGATCAGTCACCATAAATCCTGTTTTATATAAAAGATAATAAGTAGAACTCATTACAGCTTCTTGGCTGTGTATGTTCTGCTGCTGGCCATCGATAGGTGACAAGGCAACATTAATCTTGGCTTTCTGGCAGCCAGAAGAGAACTGCACATGGGTATCCAGAGGCTGCAGAGGAAGCACAGAAATACACACACTGAAAAAGGTGGAGAGGTCAAGTTTAGCATTCAAACCCTGCTCATGACTAACTTAAAATATTACCCTTCAGCTGCAAAAGGCTGGATTTCAGCAGCAAATTTGACCAGACGGATCACACAATGAAGTCATCAGCACTGAGACCCACCAGCTTGAAAAAACAACAACCCCTGGTGTTAAGACAAATGCTTTGAAGAGTGGTTGATATTAATCAGGTGGTGCTACTGGTTTGGAGTTCCTTAGTCATTCTGTGTGAATAAAAATGCTGATAAAGGACATAACATTACAGAGCCAAGGCAGTTCTGTAACACAAGAAGCCACAGATCTGAATCCTGCTTAGGGGGAGTTGGTCAGAGTCCATTTCAAAATTCCTTAAGCCAAATTAGTCTATGGGCTAACTCCTTTGAAGTCACTGGGGTTACACAAGGAATTAATTTGGCCATTCAGCTCTGTGTGTTAGCAGAGATCTAAGGAGCAGTCCTGCTTGCTGTGGTGGAGGTTTATCGTTTCAGTGTAGCTTCCTCAGAGGAACTCGCAAGACAACCCATGATGTCCTCACTGTGGGCAGCCCTTGTCTTCCCCACCCTCTCTTCCCATCTGTTTCTTAATTGCTGTGTTAACAGCTGATTTTTTCTTTTTAACTATCATGTACTATGAAAATATCTGCTTTTTTGTTTTGGATGTTTGCCCACGACTATAGTTGGTAACCTGAACTGGATTTCTAACATGTCAAGGCTGGGCATGGCCTTGGTTCCCTGGGAGAAGTTAAAATCCAGTGTTCCTGTCTGTGCTTGGACTGCAGGCACAGATACAGAAATGTACCCGAGTGAACATGCCCTCAGAAGCATTGGCAGAGCTTTTTTCTAACATCCTTCTCCCTGGGAGATGGGTCAGATGTCTGTGATGAGCAGGCATTTTCAATCATCTGATGGCTTTTTCTGTATGTGAAGAAGAGTGATTGAAACTGGAAAGAGAACAGTACTGGTGTATAACATTTCTATGCCATACCTCCCAGGGATTCAAAACATGTCAAATATGTAACAGCATAATTTTTTTCCCACTGAATGTTACATACAGCCGGGGGAGAAAAAGAAGTTTTATGTAGGCATATGTTGTGAAACAAGGACAAGCATTTATCACTTCTGGAGCAAATAATTTTTCACCTTCTTCTCTCTTGAAAAGAAAGCACACTTCTAGGATGTCTAAATAGTACAACAGAAGCCATTGGAAATAATATGAAATACTGTTCTAGCAGTCTGTATCTAAGTGAGAAGAAAGATAAGTTTTTTAAAAGCCTGTTAATCTTTCTCTTTTGCTCTCTTGTGCTTCTGCAAACTTCAGATCATTTAAATTATTCTCCCTTTTTCACAGAAAATATTTTAGGTCTGAATCTGAAATAGTTATTTGCAGGTGCTTAATCTTAAACATAAAAGAGGATCATGGAGCTTTCTGTAGAGTTAAAGTCCTGTGATCTTTTGTGTACGAGGGATCTCTTGTGTTTCCTCTGAAGCCATATTTGCAGAGCAGTCTCATAGGGAAGACCCAAACCCTTCACCTGCCAGCCTGATAAATCTTTCCTTTACACAGATCTGTTGACAGTGGCAATCTGAAATTTATGAGAATGAGCACAGATAAGGTTTAACCCTCAGTTCTAGAGTCAAAGGAGCTCTGTGCCATTTGATTTTTAATGTTTGAGTGAATACCTTATGACACCCAGAACATTTGCTTCTGTAGACTTTTAGTGGCTGACAAAGTTTCTGTTCTCCTCTGCCTGTTTTCTGAGCTTCCAGGGGAGGTTGAGTCTCCCTAGGGATCTGGGCAAATGGGTGCCACCAGACCTCTCTTTGGGCTGTAGGTTTGCTTGTCTGGGCCTTGGTGGTGGGGGCAGCAGTGCTTGCAAGGCTACAGAGCTTCAGTAAAGATAGAATACTTTTGTCTGGACTGTGTGAAACGTCTAGAGTTTTGTTCTGGTTTTGGTTTTCCTGCGCAGTTCCCCATATAGTGTTGTGGACATTTCCTGGATCCCTCTCGAAGGAACAGAATTGAGTAAATTTCAAAAGGTGCATTGTGACTTTGAAGGGATGGCAGTGAGAAGCCCAGTCAGATTT
>NW_008586920.1:2372-17822 GCF_000691845.1 Merops nubicus | reverse complement strand
TAGGGAAAGGTTGCAGAAAAATAGCTTGTATTTCTAGCATAATATTTTGAAGGTTCATACTGCCTGGAAAGGTAAAGAAACATTTTAATAAGAAATTAAAATACATTCATTTTTATACAGTTTTTGTCTGATTACTCTTGGCGTACTTTACAGGGAAATACACACATGCAAAAGGAGGACTCTGCCTTGCCATGTCCTAGTGTGGACCTGGAGTTTGATGGGCTCTTACAGAGCTGGCAAGAAGTCCTCTGGCAGGCTTGTTTGCTTCTGAGGATTTTGTAGGGAGTAACTGAGTACAGTAGTGCACTTTTTAAATTAAATGTTTTATCTGGTTAGATATAGAGAGAATTTTGAAAGTAGAGGACAACCACTAAAAGATATGATGAAATGCCTGCCAGTTAGGTTTTTTCAGAGTGGCTGTTCAGTTGTCATGCTTGACAAGCAGATCCTCGCAATGCTGGCTCTTGGACCTTCTTCTTCCAGTACTGCTCATAGCTTGGAGCAAATAGAGCCCTCTCAGGAGCCGAGCTGGCTGTGGGTCTGTGGCTCCTGCCCACTGGATTCTGAGCACTTGAAAACACGGCCATCACTGCCTGCCCCAGTACCTGCTGAGGCTTCAGCATGTCTCAGGTCAAACATTTACAGGCATGCCAAAGTGTAGGCTATGCAGTCTTTGCTGTCCAGGCAGGAGCTGGTGTCCTCCTGTTCATATGTAAACCACGCAGACAGCAGCATTCCCTGCATTGTGTCAGGCATTAACGTGCTCTCCCTTACTGCTTTGGGATAAATACCTATCCCAGATTCAAGTTGCATCAGGTATGAAAAAAATTAAGTAAAGTCCCTGAAATCGTATTCATTAAGCACATTTGCACATTGTCTTCTAAAAAGTGTGTGAGAGTTGAGTTAAAGGCTCATGTCTTCAGGTTTTGGCTTATAGGAAAAACCACTTTCATTTTTGCTCCCCTTTGAAAGTAAACCAGTTTCCTGTTGCTGTCTCTGATTTTAGTGTTCCTAGTGTGGTTTGTAAAGATTTGTGTAGACATTACAGTATTTTACATGATTGCTCTATAGAATATTTTCTATTTATGTTTCATTAGACAAATGACAGAAGGAATGTGAATTTAAAATAAATTTGCATAAATTAATATAACTTTCACCAGAGCAGCATAATGGTGAATAGAAAATCATTATTGCTACCTGAGATAGGTGGGCATGGAAGTGTAATTTAGTGGAACTGATGTATGCAGACCTAAGGGCATTGGACTGAGACTCGGTGGACCTGGATTAACGTTCATGAATGCTTCCTTCACTGGGAGTCATTTCAGATCATACAGGGACAATGTCTTTGCCTGAGAAGTATTTTAATATACCCTGCTTTCCTTTCTGGGTAACTATTACTATTA
This sequence comes from Merops nubicus, assembly GCF_000691845.1. Lineage (NCBI taxonomy): Eukaryota > Metazoa > Chordata > Aves > Coraciiformes > Meropidae > Merops > Merops nubicus. The sequence goes on along the minus strand of NW_008586920.1, from coordinate 16,419 downwards.
TTTTTAGCAAGTCAGAATTTGTACTTTTTGAGAAAACAAGCAATTGAGGCAGTACCAGCCAAGTTAACACGTAGCTCGATGAGCTGAGGGCGGCAGCCGGGGGAGCAGCCGGGGGAGTCCGCGGGGTGCAGCCTGTGTGTGCTCCCCGCCAGGGCACCCTCACCATGCCTGACGCCCAGCAGTGGGACTGCAAGGGTAAATCCAGGTTTCAAAGCCTAGTCTTACCTTATTTTCTGGTTCCGTGTAAAAAGGGGTTCAGGGCAGGACCCACACGGAACAGAACTATGTACTCGCCTCCCCCCCCAGAGAGAGAGAGACACTTTAAAAAAAAAACGATGGGGAGTTAAATGGAAAAAAAAAAAAAAAAGTATATTGTTTAACAAGGAACAGAAAATGAAAAAGGGAGGTAAGAAAAAAAAAATATACAAAGATTAGGGGAAATACAAAAAATAAACAAAATATACAAAACCCTCAGAAAGTTCCAAGGTCCCATGGAGCAAAAGCACAACCTCCACCTCCGAGCTGCAGGGCAGGAGTGGAGTTAGCACCCATTTCCTGCCTCTTATCAGCGTGTGTGTGGGAAGGGGAGGGAATACAATGGTTCACCCCCACCTGGGGTCCTCCCAGGTGCTAGAAGGTCACACCCCCATTCCAAGCCTCAAACCACAACGCCTTACTTACATATGGCATCTTGATGCAAAAGCCTCTTGAAATGTGGAGCATGGCATTTTTTCTTTAAATTGCCCTTCATTCATGAAATGTTTAGAAATTTATTTAGTGGAGTATTTTGTTCGTATTCTGCTCTCATGCCTTATATGGCTCTTCTGCAACTATATGCTGGATTAAAATCTTAGACTATGCTTTGGTTGTAACTCAAAAGGAATGTTTTCTTATCTTTTCTGTAACTTACATTCTGTTCTGTAGCTTACTATATGTATTTTAGAGAGGCTATTAATCTTCCTTCTGTGCTCTCTTTATTTTTCCTCCACATTTGCACAGTAGCTTTTCCTGGACCAGTCTCCTGTTCAGCTGCTGATACACAGTCCCTGCCTGCTTCACTGAGACTTGTGTGAGGGTTGTGGGGTTTTTACAGTCTTTTCCTTACTGTAGAACTAAGAACCTTTTTCTCGTAAATTATTTTAATATATTTTAATAAATGTTTTGAGTGTTCTGACTTAAAACTTTGAGTATGATAGTAAGAGATGTCTTTTATGAGGAACAGAGTTTCAAAACTATGCTATAGCACAGTATACTGTATAATATATTAAGATATTGTAGCAATGCTATAGCATAGTACCTAAATGCTTCAGTTGCTAAAGCCTAATACTGATATATATGGTCAGTGGCATAGTAACTCTTGTAACAATTAAACAGGAGAAAACATGTTGAAGTTATCAGCAGCATTGCACACTGGAGTGACCAGTTTTTATCATCAAGTATGATAGTCAAAGACACTTCAACCCCAATTCAGGGCCAATCGTGGGAAAGAAGTTTGTTCCTGCAAATTCTAAGTGCAGCTCATCCCTCCTAAATAACTTATTTTTCTTCCCATATTATTTTTTTTTTCTTTTTTTCCTTTAATTCCTTCTGAGGGTTCTTGCCACAGTAATTTTGAAGTAGCTTTATTCAAGGTGGCTTTTTCCCCTGACAAAACCTTATGACACAGATGAATGTCCTAAATTGTACACCTTTTGAAGCCCTTATACACATTGGTAAAGGGCTTTACAAATTGGTAAAGTCTGCCTGTAGGCTGAGGGCGGAAAAAAAAGTCCCCTTTAATCTAAAAACAATGGTTAGAAAGACAGAAATAATTATGCTGGGCTCTGGGGTGTTCCCAGCTCAGTTGTCTTTGCCTCTTCCCATGTAGGAAGGAAAGGACCTTTCTGCCTGTGGCCACCTCCAAGCACAGGCGTGGAATACATCCTGAGGGATACCATGACACAAAGCATAAGGAAAACTGTGGGCCAGGCAGATGGTCCAGCTTTGCCAACTGCATCCCAATTTCTTTGCTGATTTTAGAGATGGGCACCAGTACTGTTGATTTTATTATGCTTTTTGTCAGTTATATACATTCACGTTGTAAGCTCTTTGAAGATCCACTCTAGGATTTGCATGGTGTCCATCACTGGGAGGGAAGCAGGATAGCAGTGCATATAAGCCTTGCTTGGTGGCTCAGGTGCATCTCTAGCCTTCCCCACAGTGAGGAGATCCATCAAATGGATGCCAGTGTTGGGTCAGAAACCGAGTCACTGGCTGTGCCAGCTTCCCCCGACTCTGCCTCTCTGTAACACGTGTCACTGTGTCCATCTGTGGCTGTTTTCATTTGGCTGTGGTTTTATCTCAAGAGGAAAGGTGACACGAGAAAGGCTGTCTAGAGCTAGGACAGACAAAACCCACTCAGCTTCCTTCCTTCCTATATCAGGCTGCAAAAAAGGTTTTGGCTATATGACTTTGAAGTATCCCTGAGCTTTCTGAAGACAAATGTGTCTTACGGGTGTTACAGACGCCCTTCATCCACCAAATAATCGCGCTGAGAATTTGCAGAAGCCAACACGTTGGCTCTAGTTAACAGAATCTAATCTGTGGTCTTCATGTTGCTTGGCCTTATTAAACGTTATGTGCATCTCAAAATTCCCCATACTAATTCCGCTTTTAACCAGCATTTAAACATTTTGGATAGAGCAAGTAATAAATGAGGCTGAGGAACTGGTACTGACTTAACAAGAGAAGGGTTAGGTTGCCCGGGCCTGGTGATGAGTGAATTATGATTCACAGGGTGGTGAGGCTGGTGCAAAGTGAAATTGCTGCTAAGTGAAGAAAAGACTTTTAAAAAATGGTGTTACAGATAATCAATGACCAAGCAGCTTTCATGTGTAAAGACTTTTATCTTATTATAATGCTGCAGTGCAAGACCTTCATAAATACCTGTATTCAACCAGCAGCAGTTTAGAGAAGAACCGCTCAACGGAAGAGAAAAAGACTAAAGAATTATGTGGACTCTCAGGAAGCAGTTGAGTAATTCGATCTGGTATAGCTGATAGTCTGGTACTATGTTAGAAGAATATTCTGGAGAAGAGAAATAATTGTAGGTATGTTCACTTCCCTGTTGTTTTCCCTCTCTTGTAATAGCATAAAGACTAGTTATTATAGAAACATTGCGGTGTAATACATATCCATCTAGCACACATTTTGCTGTAACGAGTGACTTGTTGCAGACATTTTCTTTCTTACGGACATAGAAGTAAAAGATAATGATTTTCAAATTTAAATTCTGTTTTCAAAGGTGAATTAAATTAAGGATCAAATTTGGTAAAGCTTGAACAAAAATAAACATGCATATTTGGTGTCTTATTGAAAACAGCTTATTTTTATGAGGTCTTCAAAACCCTTTAGTTTGTAGTGTTTCAGTTTCTGAATGATGCACCCAAGCTGGAGCTGCACAGTGTGTGGTGAACTTCCAGCTGACAGTCTTCCTTTACTATTACCTTCCAGTGTTAACAGTTGGTTGTCTCAAAACTGAATCCTGCAGCTGCCTTGATGGGTCTCACACCCAAATGTCCTCCAAAATTGGTTCATTATATTTCCCTCTAGTCCTTTTAAATTTCGGTGGCAATCTCTTACATCTAAGACATATTTAGTGCCTTAGAGTTGTACAGATTTTCTTTACTTGGGCACATCCATGATGAAGTTTTGTATTCCTTTATTGCCAGGGTTTGGAAAGTTTCCAAAGACTGAGATAAAAGGTGAAGTAGAATTTTGAAAGCTTCACAGGAGGTAGAGACTTCTCAACATTTGCAAAAATAATTAGTGTATTTAGAGGTCACAAACAGATAGTACTTCAGTTATACATTTTACTTGCAAGGCCACAGAAAGCCCTAGGCTGTGTTGCCCACTCTGCCTCAGATGAAGGACCAGTATTTATGCCTTTCTCCCTTAGGAACCTAAATGTCCCTTAAATGGCTCCCAGCCACAACTAAGGCAGGTGTCTCAAGAGATCTTTTTGGTTTTTTTCCTTAGAGGTGAGGAGATCTGGGTGAAGAACTGATACACCTGTTGTATTTTATATTATTTCAGTTTAGAAGTTTGTTTTTTTTTTTCTATCTAGGTGCTTTCTTGAAAGTGCCTATATGTTGGGATGGGGGAAGAAATAAAGCCATTCTTTGGAGGGGGAATTGTTAAATCCTGAAGAAAACGGGTGTGTAATTTTGTGGTGCCTTCATTGACGCTTGCATGACTCTAGGTCTGAAAGTAGTGGCCGAAGTGGTCTGCACTGAAATGGTGACACCAGTAAAAGGTCTGAGTGTGAGCTTCTCCACGGTGCAGTCTGTCTGCCGAGTCAGGTCTGGAGATTAACACCAGCCACAATCCCATTTTCTCTATATATGCCTTTTTAAAATTTCTTTTCTGCAGCAGGCACTTGGAAACTTCTTGCAAGATAAATGAACTGTGATGGCAAAGGGAAGCTGAATGCTTTCCAGGATTTAAAGAAGAGGTGTAGTGTTTCAGATTTAAAGAACACTTTCTAAGAGAAAAAAAAAAAAAGTGGGTTGTGAGAGGTTGTTGACTAAAATACCTCAGATACATTGCTGCTGTATTGCCTAAAATCTAATTGGAAGGCTTTTGTTTAGTTTGCAGAAGCCAGCAGCATTTTCCTATGGGGGTCTGCAGAAGCATAAAGTTTGCAGTGTGTAGCCCAGAGTAATAGGTCAACAGAGGTTATTTGAAGGATGGAAACAACCAGATAGATCAATTGAAAATGTTTGCTAGCTTTATAATATTGAGTGACAGGATGGGAAAATCCCAATGGCCCTCATTTAGCAAGCAGCACCTAGTGTGCTGGCTCTCTGGTTGTGACGGTAAAATCTGTGCCCTTGGAAACACGGCCCTTGCTGTCCTTGGGATTGGCTGTGGGGTTTGTAACTGCTGAACTCCTGACTATGGTATGTGTCCTTCTAATGCTTTGCCAACTTGCAAAATTGTTTGCTACCCATGGTTTGCAAAGAAACCTGAGTTCTGGAATTGTGCTGACATGGTGGTTTTTCTCAAAGTTACTGCAAAAGTACAGCAGGCCAAACAGGACAGCATCCAGGTTACCTTGTGCTGCTTCCAAAAGCAATGCCATTAGAAAAGCTGAGGGAAGCAATCTCTGTGAAATAGAAAAGGACATTGGCAATGTGTAAAATGTGACTAAACTCAAAAATAAGAGTCTATCACAAAAAGAATCACTGGTTTTATTTTTAATACTTGTGATAGTACAAGTGCTTGTCATTTATGCTCAAAGCAGCAGCAAAATAGACGGTCGCCATTAGGCTGGATAATCTCTTTCTGACTTTCTTAGCTCCTTCTCTAGGTCAAAGCATCCAGTGAGAACATGGTACCAGAATCAAGGGCAGATGCCTGTTCCCCACCTATGGGCGCATCTGCCTTTTTCAAATATGCTGCCTGTCCCATCTCACGCCCCTGAGAGCATCTTGCTTTCATTGAAGTAGATGCTGCTGTGTCTCATCTCTTTGGGTGAAATGTCGATGGACTCCATGGCTGCTGCATAGGTACTGATTTAAGGCAGTTAAGTATTTCTTGTTTTAACAGAAGCAGCTTTAATCACTTGGCTAACTTTTATTCAGAAAAACCTTAATTTGGTCAGCATGATTTTGCTGCCAGAAAAAACAAGTCTAGCTGATGGTGGCCCAGTGGCAGTCTGATTCTGCCAGACCTCATTGGGGTAGCGAGCACTGTTTGCCTCAGTGAACTGCCAGTTCATTAGAAGGATGAAAAGGGATGTGCTGGATTCATGCTTGTTTTAAACTGGTGTGGAATTAGTTCTCTCTCTTTCCTAATTTTTTAAAAATGTGATTTAAAATTATCATACTCATTAAATAAAAACCAAAAAATGGTAGCATTACCGTGTGCAGATCAAAATGCAAGACCCGTTCCCAACAATTTTCTGAAATATCCAGGGACTTGCAAGCATAAAAATGAGACCAGGAGTGTTAGATGATGATTATTTTAAATTTCACAATACCATAGTTTTGACTCTACATATTGATTTAATCAGCTTTTTAACTTTGAATGTTTGAGGGTTAGGGTTTTTTATTTGCAAACTTTAGAAAATTGGGGAAAACAAGTTAACAAAGACACAGCTAAAAACATAAAACCACTGATGGGAATGCACATTGTGTGACAGAGGTCTGTTGATAAACCAGAACAAGAGACTATGAATGCAAACTGCGTGTATACTACAAACAATAACACGCAGCATATGTCCGTGGTTAACAGCAGGGCTTAGATGCCATGGGAGGCTGTGGTACATGTTTACTGTAAAGAAGGCAGTCATTGCTAGTATGAACATAAATTTTCTGACTATGCCAGAAACTTTCTGAATGCTGAACTTCCAATACCAAGAATGTCTAGATTAATTTCCTCTTAAATCTACTCTAAAATGGGTAAGGGTGGTCTTCCATTTCTGATGTAGCTGGAAATCTAATGCGATGAACCATCTTAGGAAATTCTTTGATTGTTTCATGATTTGACCTTAAAAACATGGTTATCCTTTGTTAGCTTTTACTGCAAGGCACATACTTTTCAAACAAAAGGGGAAGGCGCGTTCTAGAAACGTGGTGAATTTTGTGTATGTGTGCATGGCCATCAAAAAACGTTTGTAACTTCATTCTGGGTATTTCCTGCTTCTACTATAGAGATAATGGGAATGGAATCTTTATTTTAGGATGTATTATCTAGTTATTCCATGAAAAAATGAAATCATTTTAATCATCAGAAGGTTTTAAGATATTTCTCGTAAGCAGCTGCTGAACAGATGGTAGAATATTAAATAGTATATTTCAACATACAGATATCTTCTGTGGGTTTTGTTGTTGAACAGTTTTGAAGTACTTCTGTACTGGCGTCTAGTCTGACAACTTTCCTCACACTAGTGTTTAAGTGATGATTAGCTAGTTGGTTTCTGATAACTCTTCTGCTGGTGTGACTTATCCTGTGTTTTTAAGAGAAAATATACTGGGTTTAATGCTTTAGATATAGTAAGCAGGAAGCCTCAAAAATGTGTTACCAGCTCAGGAGTTTGAATTGCAGTGTTCTAGAAAAAATCAAGTTTGCTCTTATTATTCAACTACTTGGAAGATGCAGTCCTACATTAACAGAAATTCTGCCCTCCTTGCATCCTGCTGGCTTAGTGAAGGCAAACAAGCTTGAAGAGGGGCTTGTGGATGTTTTGTGAGCAGCTGTGTCACCACTGCATATGACAGCATTCTTGTTGTGTAGCAATTTTCTTAAGATGTGTTGGAAAACTTCAAAGCTGTTGCACCTCCAGTAGAACATCTGTATTTAACCATGTCTCTCTGTGTAAGCCCAGCCTTGGATGATGATGTCTGTCCATGGCTCAGAAAAGCTGTGTTTTGGGATCTCCATCACTGTCTGAACTGCATCTGGTTCCAAATAGTTTGATGTTTTTGCTGGAGAATGGAGAAATCGTGGTGGAAACCACAGAGCCGTTTGGGATATGAGAAGTAGGATGTGTCAAGTTTTGGAATTTAGTTTCCTCTGAGTCAGTCTTTTGAGGTTAATAAGCACTCATGCTGCTTTCTGTGGGATAGCTTTCTAATCCTTCCTTCTGTACTCTCGTTGACCACAGGAAAACATTGCCTGGAAATATGGGAAAAAAAGAATTTTATTATTGGCTAATTGTAGAGTTAGGATACAGCTAAGAATGCAGTAAGTGGTCATGTTGATGCTGTTTTCATAAATTATAGGCTATTTTTTCATTATTAATTTATTTATACAAGAATGATGCTAAGTAGTCTGGGTTTTTTTTATTGCTGCACTATGGTGTTATTTTCACAAATGTTTTAAATTTAGAGATTAGCACTTATATGGACAAAAGATGTATAAATTCATAAAGATGAGTACAGAACATTGATATATTAGATAGGTATTTAACCATTTTAAAGAGCCCATTATCTAGGTTCCTCAGAAGGGACTTCTCAAAGAGTATCCTCTACCTGGCAGTCCAGCAACTAGAGACCTATCTATTTTAACTAAAAGTAGCTTTAAAAGGCTAATGTTGCTGAAAACAAAAACAAAAACATCAAGGACAATTTTAACGTCTAAAAGAATTTTCATCTTTTGGCAATTTGATATTGGCAGGACTGAAGAGCTTTCAGAAGGGTGGCAGCTCTTTTTGCCTCTGAAATTTCTCTTTGTGAACTTCTCTGGTTTTGGTTTCATGATGAATTTGCTGATCATCAGAGTCACAGGACAGCTGCCACATCACTCCTCTGATCTGATTTAAGTTAATATATTACATTATGAAAAGGAGAAAGTCAATGTGATTGCAAGGGCTTTCAAAGGCATAATTGCAGGAAGGAAAGTCTGGTTTTGTTCCTCAAATGCACATGAAGAAGGAAAGCTAGTACAGACTAGACTTTGTAGAACAGAGGAGTCTAGAGGCTGCAGAAGGCATGGCTAAGTCTGGTGCATGGGCAGTAATGTTATATTTATAGACTGCAAGGAAGCAGTAATAGATGTTCATGTTTAAGTTGCAACTTGAGATTTTTCTCCTTATTTTCTCTAGGGTGCTGGCAAAATAAGTATTTTACACAAATACTTGGCTCAAATTGTTTTACTTATTCTCCTGTGGGTCTCAGAGTAGATACTTGAGCAAACTACTGGGCCCCTGAAGCTATTATATGACACACTGGTAACATATCTGCTAATCTGAAATACAGTAAGCATGTAACTGACGTGTTTATTGCCATTACAAATACGATCTTGAATCTTTTTTTTGAAAGAATCACCCTTGGGTGATTGCAGTCTTTGTTTCTTTAAGATTTTTGCCTTCTTTTCTCTCTCCCTTCCACCTCTCCTCAAGATGCCTTACAGTAAGGCTATATATGAAATCTTCCTTTGGTAGTGACTTGCCGGTTGTTCATCTTCACAGAATTGTGTAGATATGCAAAAAAATAATTCAACTCCTACCAAGAGGGTCTGCAAGGAAACTTTTAGTCCTGGGTTGCTTTTAAACCTCCTTGGGTGTTAGAGGAGAGGGCAGCACATTCCTTGCTTCACCTTCTGTTGTGTTTGGTGTCCTGGGTGGGAGCTCTGCAGCCACAGCCTCACTGCTGCTTACAGCCTTTTGGGAAAGATTACCTGACACAGCATGCATAATAGGGTTGGTAGTTGAGAGATCAGTGTCCTTAAAGTTCCTGAGATAACTGCCCTCGTGGCTTGTTGGGACATTGTTTTTATGTCGGGCTTTTAGTCACCTGAGGGGATGAATCCTTCAGCTCTGCATTAATGGACCGTGGCTGTTCGGCCACAGAGCCCTGCGGGTCCCTGTAAATTGCTTCAACAAGCTGGGATGTGGTTCAATATTTCCTGTCCTGTATTTCTTGGTGGTTGAAATAGAATTGCCCAACAAGCAGATGAGTTTTACAGCACAAGAGGATAGCTTGTGCTTAACGATTTTGCAATAAGTGTGTGTTTATAATATAAAGTTTTGTGGGGTGCTTTTAGTAAGCCTTGTAGACTCAAACTTTCAGTTTCTCGTTGCTCTGCCCATATCTCATCCACCACTCACCATTTTGTTTGTCAGTCTCATGTCACCCTGTTCTTAGCTGGAGTTCCTTAGTCTACATCACAATGGTAATTTTTATACACTTCTAAGTCTTTTTTTTCTGGTTCACAAAGTCTGCCATCTCTTTCACATGAGAACAACAGTAGTCTATTACATTAATTTTTATGTTGTGAGGGAATTATATTAACTCTTGTTCTTTGGCCTGGGCCCCAGTCCAAGCTTGGGAAATGTCCTTGCTGCTGTTTTTCCACATGTATTTGCAGCCTGGGTCTTAGATCAGATGATACTCCGTAAATGCATTTCTGGTGCTTAGTCTTCACCTACCTTTGTCTTGCTTTTTGCAGAAACTTAATCATCAGCATGTCTGGAAGGACATGTGTAGCATTTACACGGGGTAATGCAAGTCACAAGATGGTTGAGGTTGGAAGGGACCTCTGGAAGTCATCTGCTCCAACCCCTCTGCTTAAACGGGGCCACCTAGAGCTGGTTTCCCAGGGCTGTGTCCAGATGGCTTTTGAGCATCTCTAGGGATGGAGATTCTACAACCTTCCTGGGCAATCTGTGCCAGTGCTGTCACCTTCACAGGTTCCTGATGTTCAGATGGAGCCTCCTGTGTTTCCATTCGTGCCCATTGCCTCCTGTCCTGTCACTGACACTACTTAAAAGAGCCTGGCTGATGGAGGATAATCTTCAGGTATTCCATGATTCGCTTGAATTGTCTTACATCATGACTCAAAACACTACACAGGTTATCAACCTCTTCTTGCTCAAAACACTGATTCTGATTTTTACAGTCCTGAGCTATGCATGTTTTTGTTTTCTTTTCCTGTGTAGTATCAGTGCTGAAGCCACCCTTCAATATGACAGTTAACATGGCTGTCTTTTGTCTTAATCTGAGCAACCAAACCAGGGGTATGTCATACAAAGTGTGGCATACAGGGTGCTTCATGCCCTGCGTCGCCTCTTGGTGGCTGACAAGGATTCCAGTGGATGGAGAGTACAGTAGCCAAGCTTGGCCTGGGCAGTTCTCAAGTGCCTGGCAAATTACCGTCATGACCCCTCTACTGTTGTAAACCAGCTTTGATTTGATTAAAGTTTCACATTAATTTTTATCCTAGGCATTTAATCAGCTGTTGAAATAAAAAAGAAACATTGACATTATGTTTTTGTCCCATGGGTATGGTCTGGGAGTCTGTGACTTATCTCAGAGCAAATATGGCAACACTGCGCAAAAGGGAAAAGATTTTTTTTTTTTTAACCATATTTTTTCCATTAATAAAGAGAACTATTATTAAATGATAATCTTTCTGTGAACATGAAACATCAATGGAGAAAAGGAGTTAAGTCCCTGTTCTTTTTTATTAGAAGATTTTATTGGATACTGTGGAAAAAAATACAAAGGTGGACAACATATCAAAGTAAGACTATCTAGCTTTTAGATATATTTTTTTTTAGAGTAATTTTCTTTGCAAGTTAGAATTTCCCAATCTGTAATGTGAAGAGGTGAGATGAATTTGCTGTGTTGGGATCAGTAGCTGTGACCCTTTCTGTTCCTGTTCACGAGTCAGTGTGCCCTTTGGCAGTACAAAATAAAATCCGATTTGTAAACTGAGCTGTATTCCTTGAGTAAGCTCAGTTCCTCACGCTTTTCTGTATTGTTTTTCCTCAAAGATTCAAGTGCCAGAAAATTAGTTTAACAATAACTGAAATGCAATTAGAAAATACACAGACATATTCTTAATCTCTTTTCTTCCTTTTATGGTGGTCTTGCAGAACATCTGTGCTCAACTCACTTGACATGAAATTAAGATTTTTTTTTTTTTTAATATTAGCTGTATCAGTGGGCTGAGACTTTCTAAGGAGTCTTGGAAACCAGTGTTTTATGAGAGCCAGAGGAAGAAAATACAGATATATCCTATACAAACATGTACGTACATATATACATGTTGTTGACATTTGCTTAGCAGAATATTGTTTTTAATGCAGTTTAGTGTCTTTTCTTACTCTCAGCCTCAAAATCTTGAGGTTCTTGCATTTCCTTCGATTGAAGTCCTGTCTTATTTTTCAGAGTGAGAGCTTTGTTCAAGTGTTAGTGTTGTTAGTTAATTCCCGTTAGCAATTTATTTTCTCCTGGAGTTGGAGTTTGTTTAGGGCATGGAGCAGTCATTTTCTCTACATCAGCTTCAGGTCTGAGAAGTCCTGCCTCTTATTCAAGGGAATGCTGCTCAGGCAACCGAGGGGGGGTGTGGGGTGTGTCTAAAGTGATTGTGGAGAAGGTTACTTGAGATGCACTAACCGTTTTTAAGGATTTTAATTCTTTTTTCATCTTGGAAGAATGGCTTTTCTTGAGTTTTGAAATATGAGAGTTTCAGGCATGTTCCTTCCTTTCTTCAGTGTTGGTTTAAAAACTGCCTTGTACCGGGCTTCATAGTGTCTCTGGAGCATAGCATGATTTTACTGCAGGTCCCATGTCCAGCAGGAGGGACTGTGGAAGCTTATCCCAGAGGCTGGGTCCAGACTCAGGGATACCTACTTTAAGCAAAGGAGATCTTGAATGTGCATACCTTTCTCTGGCATCTAACGTGTCAAACAGTGCATCAATGAATTCATAATGATATTCCTGTCTGAAAGCAGGAGTTGCATGGATTCAGGAGTCTCCATTTCCCATTGTAGACATGCCCAAAGTTTGTATCCAGATGCTGGGCACAGGCAGCAGTGTGTGAGTAGGTGTTCCATGGCTCAGCAGATCCAGCACTGCCTTTGGAGCTTGGATGTGTAGCACCTGGAAAGACAGGTACCAGTCCCTGGAACTGGCTCAGCTTCTGCTGGGTTCCTGTCAGCATGTTCTATCTCTGGCTTGGAAAAGGAAAGCTGTGTGTGATACTGCTGCTCACGCATTTATGATCCATGTCCTGAATCACTTTTTCAGCATTTGACCCTGGCTGTGAAGCGAATTCATTGCCTTTGAAAGTTGTCTTGAAGCCTATAGCCAGGCTTTATTATACCATTGGGCTCTGGTAAATTCTGGAAATTGCAGGGAAGTCAACTGACAGTCTTGCTTTTAATAAGCAATAGAAACAAGTAGGGTTTTGGGAAGTACAAGGTAAGGATGTTCATAGCTTTTTTAATCTTTTTAATAATTTGTTGATAAAATTTGGCCAGTGGAGGTGCATAGGAAAAAAAGTAGTTTATAAATTAAGGTCTATTTGCTGGAGTTGGCACAGATAGCACTTTATCCCATGGCCTTCTGGATAACACAACTCCTTGTTCTTTTCTAGTAAGTTTAACACAATATATTGTTAATCTTGGAGCTGGAAAAGGCGTGGGAAAGTGGAGCCGCAACTACTTGGTTTTTTGTAAATATCCCCACCCCCCCAGCCCCTCCTTGTCTGTCTTCTCATTTCATGTTTTCATAGCACTGGAGAAAGCATTGCCAGTTTGAAGTGTTTTCCCAGGCTGTACAAAATCTCTTTTCATAATCTAACCCTGAGGTAAAACTTTTCTTATTATATTCTCACATTTTACCAAATAAAAGAGTTGTCTGAGTTTTATTTCTGTACCCAGAGAACACAGGAATATGGCTAACATAACACATCTTGTGATACCTTACTGCTTTACTGGTAGATGTGTTTCAGTGAATTTTTCAGGATGATGCTTTTTGGCCCTTTTCAGGTGGTCTATTTTAATGATGGCTACAAGACAGGTTTGTCTGAATGGCAAACCAATGGTAGGAATGGCTTTCCACAGGCCCTCTTCTGAGTAAGGCTGCTGAACTGTGTGCAGGCTTTGTTCTGCTGTGGTGGTGGAGAAGACAAAAGGTGGTGTGTAACTGAGGACTGAAAGAAATGGCTCAGGAATAAGAAGATTGATTACCTTCCAGTAATGTTTTGTGCCTGAGTAGTTTCCCAGTATTTTCCTGTCAGTCTCTTGCATCTGAGAGGGGTTTCAGACCATATTTCAAACCTAAATCAAATTACAGATGCACAAGGATTTTAGAGATAACTGTAACTAAAAGTTGTATCTGGTGCTCCAAAAAACTTTGAAAGGTGATGAGAACAAATGATATGCTTAACCCTGCTGTGGAATTTGTCTAGAGAATATAGCATGAGCCAGGATTAAAGAAGTAACACCAAAATGCTTAGTGCAATTTTCTGTTGAGTCTTCAGGCTGCAATTCTAGATGAAATTATTTAAAAAAAAAAAAAAGTGTAAAATTATGTCTAGGATATTTGCCCAGAAAGATAGCGTTACACCCATAATATCTTTTGCCTGTTTGGATAGAATAGTATCTATAGAAAAGCCTGGTTTGTGATCAAAAGGAACTTTTTATGAGACATAGAAAGCACTGGCAGCTGCCAAGCTATGCATGGTACTGTGTTATGGCTAGCAGAGGAGAGCAGGATTGCAGCAAGGCTTTCAGCAGTCCTAAAAATATGTCATTGGGGACGTGCTGTGAATG
>NW_008586920.1:0-2341 GCF_000691845.1 Merops nubicus | reverse complement strand
GCGTCAGCAGGACTGTAGGGGTGGAAGCTGCGTGCAGCGTTGCTCACGCAGGCGCAGGGTTCCCTGGGCGCCAGCAGAAGAGCAGGGGCAGAGCCCACGCGTGTCTCGCCGCCGTCAGGCGATGAATGGCCTGGAATTCCTGGGTGACGTTCATAGCTTGCTGAGGAGGTGCAGCTTAGCTCCCCAGCTGCAGGATGCCCATGCTGTGGCGGGGTCTCTCTTGGTTTTGGGGGACGTGTTGGGGCAGAGAGGAAGCTTAAGTATTTGTGAAAACATAGTTTTGGTTTTGGGGAGCTTCACCTTCCAGTCTGCATTATTGCTCTGAGTACAGAGGTATTTCAGAATGGTTTCCAGAATAGCTTCTGAGTTCTCTGAATTAACTCTGTGTTAATGTCTCACTGCTGCGTAAGTATGAAAGGATTGGGAGGGAGGTGGGGGAAAGTTGAAATTGTTTGGTTTTACGGGTTATATCTGTAAAAACGGGTTACATCTGTAGTTATATGATTTTCTGCAGCATTAGAAAATGGAGGAGCAGCTTCAACTGGTCAGTGTACAACAAGCTATTCCAGAGTTGGGAAAGTTGTGATCGCAACTTGTGTTGCCTTTATGGCAATAAACTGACAATAAGAGTTGGAATCAAATTACTGTCATGGTGAGCCACTGCAGGTTAATCTTGGTTACCCACTTAGTGGAATATTTCATTCTTTATGTCCAAATAAAAGAAATGTCCTCTGAAGGATTTCAGGTTCCCATGAAACATGAGACATGCATAGACAAATTTTCATCAGTGGGGTTTAAAGAGTGGTTTGATCTGAAATTGTTAAGTAACAGGTCATGCCAGATTGTAAGAGCTTGGTTATGGATAGGTTCAGGTGTAAGCTGTTTATTTTATGACATTAAATCCTACCTGCTTAAGTGGAAAAGATGTCAGAAATGTAACAGGTCATGGCATTTACAGGGTTCTAAATTCAAACATTTTACTTCAGCGTGACTTCTGAGTGGTTTGTTTGTTTGTTTGGGGATTTTGCTGTTAACAAATCTCCAGATACACCTGCTCAGTAGTTTCTCAGATAAAACAGAAAATTCCTCCTAGCTTTCTGTCAATTAAACATCTGTACTTACTGCAAAGACGAGTCAGCTGCACAATGAGACTGGTGGTCACACACAAATATTCGAGTGCACATAGTCACAGGTTTCTTCTTTTGTCCACCCAAACTACAACCTCATTGCAAGACTCTTGATCTCCTCTTATCGTGTCCCGAGGAGACCTTTCAAAAGTGGGCGGGTTAAATATGTGACATTTTAAACAATAGCTAAATGGCAGCGTTCTGTTTCAGTGCTTAGTTATGACTGAATGTGCCCTTTGACCAAAGGTGTATCTGCAGTATCTCTGGCTTCACTTCATCTGGTGGTGCTTAGGATCCAACCCAATGTGATAATGTTCACTGTTTCATGCTCTGCGGGAGCATAGGGTTATTTCTGAGGTGCTGGCAGCTGTTTGATGGGGCTAAATCTGAGGGACTGGAGACTTATTTTCTCTAAGGAATTGCACAATTGGCATTTTGGTTTTGTGTGTGAAATACCTCATCCTGCCAACTGGAGACCACAGGGTCCATAAACAGAACAGGTGGGTGTGGGCTTTTAGTTTCAGTACAGTGGGTGCCACTCCCTGCTTGGAAGCAAACCCTGAGCCCTTTATGCCAGGATTCATACCCTGTGGCAGGGCAATCCCTGGCTGAAGGTCTGTTGCTCTCGTTAGTGCAGACACTTGACTGGTAAGAGAGACATCAGGAAATAAGTCTGGGCTGTGGTACAGGGAACCATGGAGTTAGTGTGATTATATGGTTTATCTGAGGGGTACCTTAGGAAAGCATCTGTAGAGGGCAATGACAAAGTCTGGTTGGAGTAATAAGGAGTATAGATGACTTTATTTCCATAAAGCTATTTTGAGCTCCAAAGAGATGCACAGTTAACAGAGTAACTGGCAGTACAGTAATGAAATTACTACCAGGGTTCAGGCAGAACTCAAATAACCTTATAAGACAAAGAGGAAAAGCTTCAAAGCAAAACAATTGTTTAAAGCGAATCAAATAGACCAGTAAAGGAAGACAGATGCTCATGGCCATACACAACCTTTTGGAGCAAATGTGAAGCTGCCTGTTGCATTTCACTGAGAGCAGGATGGCCTCACTCATTCTGCCATTTGCTCAGACATGACATGCTGACAGAAGGCCTGCATGGAGCACCTCAGATGTGACTTGAATAAACTTTACAAGCTGTTGGAGCTACTCACTTGACATGGCAATGTGAGGAAGTCCTTGAAGTCCCTATGTACTGGGTT
>NW_008586919.1:0-1193 GCF_000691845.1 Merops nubicus | reverse complement strand
CACTTCTCTTGATGCAGCCCAGGATAAGACTGTATCAGTAGTTGTGCTGAGTGGGAATTGAGAACTGCAGTTGTGAAGTGCTGGGGTCTAAACCCCAAGCCCTGAATTAAGGTTGACATATGGATGACCTTCCTTTTGGTTTTCTTTCAAGGCCTGGCCAACCTTGGGTGAAACACAATTAGGAAATTAACACCAGGTGCCCTGACTTTAAAGTTAATAGTGTAAAAGCTGGCTGGGCCCCCATGAGTGCAGGTCCTGTGTAGGGCTTTGTGACTGTCCACAACAAGCAGAGCTTGCAGTGATGGTGAGACAAGACCAACACCAGGACAGAAGGGGAATTATCTATGTAATGATGCTTTTCCTTGGCAATTACTATATAACTGGAACCAGACTGATGACCTGGTTTCTAACTTGGCTCACTCCTTTCTTTGCTACATCATATGAGTACCTAGATGTGTTTGTTCCTCTGGTTGTTAGCCACATCATAGCTTTCCTATATTTTTTGCAGTGGGATGTTAAAGTCTTTCCTGTATATATCCTGCTAATGGCAAAGTCCTTCCTACTGGGGCAAGCAATTAGAAAAAGAAATAGCTATTTACTCTTGTTTACTGTGGCCAAGAAAGAGAATGTCCTCCTCATTTTATAGATATAGAGAATTATAGATATAGAGAATGTCCTCCTCATTTTATATGTAGGTGGGAATATGGGGTTGAAAATTTTTCTTGGCTTTGGAAATCTGGTGGAGGCTTGTTTTGCTTTCTTGTTTTTCACAGCCCAAATTCAGGTGGTGCAAGGTCACATCCCTAAAGAACAAAGAGGGTGAGAGCTGGTGAAGCTTGTCATTGGATCTATGCCATGTCTAGAGGCAGAGCTCTTTTAGCAAGAAGGGCTCAAGTGTGAGGAGAAAAGGTGTTAAAGTAACCAAAACTGGGTAAAAAAACTTTTGATTGGAAATTATTTTTGAATATACCTATTAAGCCTAGTTTATGTAGCCAGCACAGAAAATAAGAGAGATGTGGCTCAAAATACTTGGTTCTGTCTTTGATTTGAAAAAGAGCAGGAAATGAAATGTTGTAGGGTTTTTACATAGCTGCTGTAGACTCTTTGACCTGCACAGGGAGGCCAGAATAAAAAGGGGGTATGCAGAGAAAGAGTTGTATAGTTGTAGAGTTTTATCTACAGATGGGGGCAAA
>NW_008586918.1:1666-19012 GCF_000691845.1 Merops nubicus | reverse complement strand
TAGGCAGGGTGTGAGCTGGCTGCCCTCTGCCGCCTGTGGAGTCACTCCTTCGGGGCTGGGGGGTGCTGTGGGGGAGCTGGGAGGTGTTGGTGAGATCTGCGCTTTTGTGTCACGCTCCTTAGGGACTCGGCGGTATCTTCAGTATTATGAATTGAGTTAAAGAGTAAATAACACTTCACGTATGAAGTGAGACACGTAGGCAATTACTTTAATCTCGGTTTTACTCTGCTTCTATAATTGCATAGTCAAACATTTGTGCAACCGTTGAACTCCATGATAAAACACAAACACCGAGGCACGCCCAGGTGCCTGCTGTAGGTGGCCTCCAATCCCCAATGTGCTGCAGCCTTGCAAAGAAATGGGTTTTAAACGTCTTCGGTATTTGAAAAACAATTCTGATTTGATCCAAACCCTGGCTGCCAGTAAGAAGGGAAATGTGATTTTGAGCAGTGTATGATCGTCCTTATACGGAAGTGAGGATACTGATTCATTGTCCCTTCTTGAAACTGAGAACTGACAAAAGGATTAATCAAAATACTTCATCAAAACCTAGAATTACTCACTGAGTGAAAGATCTGCAAGTATACAGGGTTGTAATATTGCAGAGAAAACTTAATAATAGTTCCAAAAAAAGCTAGAATATATTTGAGTGTTTTGGTTATTTTTTGGGGGGGATGTTGTGAAATTGTTTTAAGGTGTTTTAACACTTCTCTGTACTGTATGGGATCCAGGAAGTAAAACTGGCCAGTTCCTTATCAGTGTCCTGGAGCCTGTTTAACTTTGTCACACTTTTTAGAAAATGCACTTGTAAACAGGTAAGCATAACTTGGAAACACTAGAGAATTATGCTTTGGAGTTGTTGCAGTGGGCTGGTTTTTCTTTGTGGATATAATAGCCGTTTGGCCTTGGTGCAGAGCTCACAGAAGTCAGCAGGAGCTCTTGCACTTACTCCTGTATTTCTGAGCTGCACTCTTGCAAGTGTTTATCCTCACTGCATTTTCCCGTCTCGCCCGTATCTTGCAGAGTCCCAGGACTTGAAAGCTGCAAGGACAAAAGAGTTGGAGTTGCAGGGTTCTTGAAAGACTTAACTACATTTTAAACCAAAGTCACTCACTTTTTTAATTTCAAACACTTAATTTTTGCTTTGAACAGCACAAATGATCACACAATATTGAAAATAAAAATTTAAAATCCTTATTGATTATATATGAGAGGTAGTAGGTACCTCTGTAACTATCCTTCAGCATAACACTTGAAGATCAGGTACCACCTCAGAATCAAAGTTTTTGCTATTTCACGTGCTGTGTGTGACACTTTCTGCATGTACCCACGCTGCAAACATCCCCTCTCCAGAGAGCACCACTGAGTAAGACAGTTCTGTTCTAGGGGTGGGGATATCGACACAGCGAGGTCACGGGCAAGGCTGATAACAGAGTGGGGAATGATGACTGGTGGAGATTCTTACTGCAGTCTTCTAACCTTTAGTTACACTCCTCCTGTGCTCCTTCAGTTATGTTACTTGACAAAATTAAGGGGTGGAGGACAAGAAAAGGAATGAATCTATTTGCTGTTTGCCTAGACCCTTAAGTATTATTTTGAAATAAATATCTGGACTATATCCTTTTACCTCATAAAGTAATTTTTGTCCCTTTGGAGTTGCTGGAGCACATGCTAAATGCAGTATTAGCTTTTAATCTGTGCTGTTTGAAAGTATTCAGTAGCTCATTAACCTTTTTAACAGCACGTTTATACTGTAGTCACTTCTGCCTCTGTAGCTCTGAGGCAGTCAGATCTCTATTATGGGTTTTGGCAGGTGCCAGGAAGAAAACAGAACAACCCCCTGTTACACCCTCCAACTGTGAATGCTGAGTCTCTCACTGCTCCTGCTGCACTAGGCACAAAAACCCTAAAAGCATAACTTGTGAATATAGTATTACATTGCATTTGGGGGGATAGTATGAAAAAAAGTTGCTTGTAATAAGTCTAATGTGGAAATGATTAATTTGGAATTGCTTATGAAGTCTTAAACGCTTCTAGTATAAAAAAGTAATTTTTCTTATAAATTGGAAGCTGTCTTAAGCACGTGGTCCAGGCAAGTCCTCGGCTAGGCTTGAATCTCCGTGGCCTTTGCAGTCCTGCCTGTGTGTGAGGAGAACTGCCTGGTCCATCCTCGGCCACCCACTTTTCTGGCTGTGAGTGACCACAGCACCTGAGGCAGCAGGAGGAGGAGCACGGGACATAGTCCTGATACCTTCCAGTAATTCACCACGTTTTTGATTTTGAAAGTGAATTCCTGTAAAGGCTTTACTTGTTTCAGGACATCTTCCTCCCTAAACTGACATTTCCTCCTAGTTCTTCAGTGACTTCTAGGCTATATTATTCCTTCTCTGATGTGGTGGACTTGAGAGAAAATTTGGAGTAATTTGAGTAACTTTGCTTTCATACAATTTTTTACAATTTTGTAACAATCTCTGTACTGGGCTTTTGCATTTCTTAATTCAGTATCCATTTTTTTACGCTGAATCTAGTTATAAAATGTAGGTGTTTAATTTTCCAGTAATGTGAAGCCATGCTTTTCTAATTTGCTGTATTAGCTTAATAACATACCTGAATTATAGAGTCGTAGCCCGCCCTTTTTCTGTGTCTGAGCAATTGTTCTCTGGGCCAGAAGCAGTGTAGCGCTGTCCTCTGAACCTGTGAGAAGAGCTGCTGCGTGGAAGCTGCAAAAATATTCAGCTAGGAAAAATAATATTATACCTTAATTTAAAGAAAAGAAGTGAAACTACAAACAACACTTACAATATGCCTTTGAAATTAAACATATCTATAAGGGTAAAAGAGTGATAATACTATTTGCAGCAGGGCTTCTTTAGAAGTATTAATGTTTTTTCTGTAATTCATCGAATCCATCCGTAAGGCAATTTTCTAATTTGACAAGCATGTAAATTTTTCCAGTAGATAGGCTAAACCATCTGAAGAGAATTTAAAGTCATTGACACTCCTCTTACTTTCCTTAGTTATCTTACACAAATCCCTTGGAAACAGGACACAAACGTCAAGGGACATTATGGGGGAGATGTCTCTCATATGTGTAATGTTTTTAATATGCTAGCTAGAAATTGTCTAAACCCATTTTCCTTTCCTTGTTTTAGAGTGAAGACACTTGTCATGCATGTTTGTTCATGCTTAAATAACTACTGGTTAATTAGCTTATTTCGTTTCTAATGTTTGATGTGTTACATCTACTGTGGAATGGGATTTAGTCCTTTTGTATGCCATGGAGTAGTGGTTTGCCAGGACTTTGGTTCTGTGTGTGTAGAGTGTGAGCAGCTCAAAAAGCTGTTTGGAGCAAGTTACTCCCCTGACCCTGGCTGGGAAGAGCCAGCCTGGAATCAGTCCAGCGCTCCCCGAGCTGCTGCTTTGTGCACTGAGCACTCAAAGCCAGCTCTGGGGCACTGGGCATGGATTTGAAGTTTCAGGGATCATAACGGATCTCTCCTAGCTGTGATAATAAAGGTTATTTTCTTTTGAATATTTTGGTTTGCTCTATATCCCTTTAAATGTGCTTCATGGGATTATTTTTGTTTCCTGCTTTAAGGAAATAGGATAATCCTCTTACCCTTTTTTTAAAAGAACACCCCAACTGTCTGTGATGTTGCATAAATCTAGCAGCAGTGGAATTTGGGGATTAATCCATAGATCTAGACTCCACAGTCCGTTTTAGTGTCGGGAGGATTGTTGGGCATCAGTTCAGAATCCAAGGTTAAACTGCTGTGCTCTTGCTGCTGTAGGTGCAGTGGGCGGGGATGTGAACGTTCAGCTTCTGATGTGTGACTGTCATGTGATTTGTGTTTCGTGTGCATTTGGAAATCTCGTTTTCCCTTTGGGTTTGCGTTTTATCATCATGATAAATTTAGGCAAGAGATTACTGCAAGTATTAAATAATTCTCTACCAGTCAGATGTAGAAAGATTTGATCTAAGAGGACCATAGGGTTATTTTATAAAAAAAATGACAGTGCAGCACTTGTACCAGGAAAACTGATCTTTTTTGGTTTTCATTGTATAGTGCCTTTGCTCATAGTTGGCATTTTTACCTTCATAATACACAGTTTACCTCTGGGAATTTGCTTGCACCCAGTGAGAATCTGTGTGCTGGCAGAGGGCACCAGAGCTGCTGTATCAGCAACATTTTTCCTAACTTATGTGGACACACAGGCATGTGCTCAGTTTTGAAAGTGCTGGGGAAGTTTTACATTTCACTGTGGATGACTTCTGAATTTAGTTAAATTCTCTAAAGATGCAATTACTGAATTCAACAGCAATTGTAGTGGGGGAAATAAAATGTGGAACTTTGAGGTATTTCTTTTTAGGTCTTATGAAATACTTCAGGAAACAGTTGCTACACTAGGGCTTGTACATGATTTTAAATTAAAAAAATGTCTAAATACTTGCTTTAGTGATACCTGAATCACTAACTGATCAAAAATGGTTTGACTGGTGACTGACTCGTGCAGAAAGATTGCTTGTTCAGGAGTGATACAGCTATAAAGAGATACAACTTAACATATACTGTTGACTGAGGTTGAAGACAGAGATAAAGCTCTGTCTTCTCAAGCTACTGGTCCCAACAAGGCAACTTTGGCTTAGATGGATATTCTTCTGGGTTTGCATCAATTTAAGCTTGTCATGCAGGAATTTGTTAGTTTCAGTTGAATTAATTGGCCTGTTCAGTCACTGTATCTGTGTGTAAAAGAGTTACAAAAGAATTCTTCTGCATCACTGTTCTCCTGCAGACAGGTCCTAAGATGTACGCTATTTCTGTGCGCCACAGAGTTATCACTAGGCTGTTAACAAAGGCACTGATTTGCCTTTGAGATATAAAAATATTTTTAAATGTGCTTTTTAAGTACTTGGACTTCATCATGTCTGTAATGATGTTAACAACAAGGTGTTTTTGTATCTTCATGGCGTATTGAAAAAAAAAAAGGGAGGTTTTAATACCTGTGAGACACTTCTCCAGGTGCAAAATTTTTTCTCATTTGTGTGGGTGGCCACCACTAAAACCTCAAGCTCCTTTAACACTAAAGAAACCCACGCTGACCTCTGAGCGTTTTGAAAAATAAATACGAGCATCTTGCTTAATGCTGTTATTAACTTACCACTCTGCTTGCTTTTCAGGAGCTTGAAGAAATCCGCAAGTGTGGAATGAAAAACTTCCGTAATATCCAGGTTGATGAAGCTAATTTATTGACCTGGCAAGGGCTTATTGTTCCTGTGAGTATAGATTACTCCTTATTCTAATGAGCTTTAAGGCAAAATGAGGATCATTTGTATCTCATGAATCCACAGTTTAGTAGTGCTGCTGAGGATCGTTAGGTAATTTTGCACCCTGACAAGGATCTTTTACTATTACAAAACGGGACTCTCAGAGCTGTGGGTTTGTGCAGAAGGTGGTGGTTTATAAATACAACGGGAGTTTGCATGGATTGTACTGCACCATCTGAAACATACTCTGGCAGTGAAGTGTGCTCCTGGGTTTAATTTGTCTCTCTTGTGATTCTTGTGGGATCTTGGGCCAATAGTGTGACCCTCCTGTCCTATTTTATTTGAATGTCTTCTGTGTTTTGCTTTGTCAAAGTCTGGTAAAATTAGTAGGTATTTCTCATAACTAGTCTGGAGAAGAATCTGTATGTAATTGAGAGGTGTTCTGGACTTCTCTGATTAAATACCTGCCTGGATGCTTTGGAACTGTGAGTCTGGTCCAACACCAGGCTGCTGCTGGAGAGGGCTGTGGGCTCGGTGGCATTTGGGAGAGGTGTTGGAAGGGGGAAGCACATGAAGTTTGTAGTTTATTAAGTTAGGCTTAAAGTTAAAGATCTGCATCAACACTGGGGGGGGGAAGTGGGGTAGGAAATATTTATTTTACTCCTTAACAGATTTTTTTTTTTTTTAATTAAAACAACTAGATGTATTTTTAGGATAAAATTGAGTATTGGGAAAAGGTTGATACAAGGAAAAGGTTTGGATTTTCAGAAGTTGGCTCTTTAAAAGAAAGTATCTTTATTTAGGTATAAATTAATGCCCCCCAAAAAACACAACTCACTTTGATTCTTCTGAAGTCCTGAAGTCTTTCAATAGATAGAATAGAAGCAGGCAACCACTGTACTAGTCAAATAGAGATGGCTTTGTTACTAAGGGAAGAGCAGGAAATCTAGCGTGTTGAATTCCTTGGTTGAAAGTCACTTGGATTTTCACCTCCTTTATTTTCCACTGCCATGGCCCTTTGTTACACAAGCTGCTTTTAAGTCTGCTGCAACAGAGGTTGTGCCACTAGGGCATCAGTTCTGCTTTTCCTTGGGTGCTACTGAGAAGGTCCCCAGCCAGTGTAAATCAGCCTTTTTATTACAAGAGCTTGAAACATTCTTCAGCAGGGTCTGGGCTGCATTAGTTGGAGGCCACTCCTGAATTCAGATCCCAGGCCTTTGCACTTCGAACACTGCAGAATGCATTTAGTTTACGGTTTACTTATATTCCTGCAAGCAATTCCTTTGAGTGGTTGAAACTACTCTTGCAAATAAAGCAAGCAGGGTTTGACATGAAAATTTGACAGATCTGAGAAACAATGCTCTCTAATGAGCCGCTCTGATATTTGCGGGCCGTGTGTAGCAGTTTGCTGCTTTGATAATGCTTTGAAGCGCTCTTAAGGTCGGTAAATGACTAAAAGCAAAACACCAAAATGCCTGTTTATTCCTGTTAAAATTAGCAATAGGTGGTGTACAGTATCTGTTTTGAACGGTTTCTGCTCACTAGAGGATGAGCTTAGTGTTTGTTTTGCAAAGGTTTACGGCATGTCAAGTGTTCAAACGTGGATGCAGTGAGCCCTGCTTCACCCCTGCCTGCCGGGGTCTCGTGTGCCCTGCACAAGGGGCCTCACATGCACCACTGGGGTACTCAAGAGGGACTTTTGCCATGAAATTATCCTCCCTGTAGTTACTAATGTTGTGTGTGTTCAAAGTCTAGTATAGTTTATTATTTTGAGGATGTGCTATAGAAAAGGCTTTAGTCCTAGCATAGGATTTTTTAGCTATTGCAGTGTTGGAGTTGATGTGTTAAAAATATAGTATACAAACTGGTTGCAAGTTTAAATTTTTTTGCTAAGATTTTGCTTTGGAAGTTTACATGCTGCTTCCGTTTTAGAAAATGTTCTTGCTTAGGGTTTAAATGCATATTACTTATACTTTAGAAGGACTAACCAGTTACTCATTATTAAGCTCTGTAACTAGACATTATTTTGGTCAGCTTCTTACTGAAAAAGTGAAAGATGCAAAGGTTAATATTTTTAACATTGTTCATACATAATTATTGCCAAAGATAGGACATTAAAAGTTTTTGGTTATGTAGGATGTTTTGGTTTTTGGAACAACTGTTAAGTTTTTAAGGGCGTTTGCTCAGTTGAGAAGCAGACTGAAGATAGCTTGTCAACTGCTTTTCCTGCTCTAAATTGTAGAGTACGGTAGTTATGTACTAGGTGTTGTAACCTGACAAACAGGGCACCTTTTCAACATCAGAATGGGGCTGTCTACCCCAGGCTTCTCATTCTTGAGGAGGTACTGTTGGTGCACCATGAATTTCACCTCATTTAATCAGAACTGCTTGCTATGCACAGTGGTCAACGTGAGCCAGGTTTGTTGCCTGTGTTTCAGTATTTATAATGCTGCTTCTTGCCCTCATCAGTGTCAAAATAAATTTAACAAAGAAATGGAAGTTAATTGATTGGATACTCTCTGCTTTGTCTATTTAAAACATGAACAATCCTTTACCTAAAATTTTGGCTGAATTTATTGGTGAGCTATAGTGAAGTACTGTTTTGACTGAAAGTCAAGCAGAAAATGGACCTTTTAAAGCCAGGTCAGTTCCCATATCATTCTCACGTATTATAGCACGTGAAGGAGGCAAGAACAAGTGAGCTGTGGGGGGACAGGGCACTAACTGCTGAGGTTGTCACCACCACCAAAAGTTATATTGTTAAGCTTTCAAAACTTTTAGGATTGATTGGATTTAAAAAAAAAAAAAAAAGTTTTCAAGGCCACTATTTATCTTTTCCCTTGAATACAGAAGTTGGGATATGTGTCTTAGAAATGCACAACCAGACTTCTCCATTTGGCTAAAATTGAAATCAAATGTTTTCTGTTCAATAACATTTGCATAGAACGCTCCCCACCCCCAATACAGGTAAAGCTTTTTTAACTTCTGGAGTGGGTTTGATTGTGGGGAATGGTCTAGTCACTAATGAAGAGTGTGTGTCATTATACTTTACACCAACTGGAAACTCTCATCCTTCGATTCTTGTTCCCAGAGCATTTGGAAAGGCTTCATGCCGTAGCTGCTGTTTTCAGTGCAGAATGATATTTTCACAAGCTTTAAATGTAGCAATGGTTTATTTCTTTTCTGCTGTTCTTCTGCAGTTAGTATCAAGAGTCTTAACAGGTTTCCTAAATGAGATTCTGGGCACCGTGTTCTCTGTTCCAGCATGAAGAACTACTTTGCTTACTTCACGGTTCTTTCATCATGCTCCTTCAAATAAGAGTGGGTGCTAAAACTGCATACAAATTCAGAATGTTCTCATCAGCAGACACAGTGAATATCTATCTTTAGTACCAACAAATGCTTAGCAGATTTTTGTGTAGTCAGCACAGGAACGTTCTGGGAAGGTATAGGGGAATCTGACAGATCGGATGGCTTTGCTGTTTGTACCACCATGTTGTGAGGCACAGAAAGTAACTGGGTTTAGAGAAACCAATTTTCCTTGTCAGGCTTCCTGTTTGCAGCTCAGGAAAGGTTTACGATGTTTTTTGAAATACAGAGTTGGGGATAAAACTACTTATTAGGTAGGGTCTTGGGTTTGCAGTAAATGGGATTGGATGCTTTCTTACCAGGAGAAATGTCAGCCTGCTTCAGAACAATGGTAATCTGCTTTATCAGGATGAGTGCAAAGGTAGAGGTTGTGTTGCCTCTCTCTTAACACGTCGGTTTTGGTGTTTCCTGACAGGCAGATGTGGCAATGTGTGTTGGTATAAAGTGCCTTTAAAAGAAGTCATTTGGTAGATGGATGGCTGGAGCAGGCTATTTCTGAACTGTCTCTTTGAATATGACAGGTTCTTGACATTCTGCCTTCTTGTTGCAGGACAATCCTCCATATGATAAAGGAGCCTTCAGAATCGAAATCAACTTCCCAGCAGAATATCCATTCAAACCTCCGAAGATTACATTTAAAACAAAGATCTATCACCCTAACATCGATGAAAAGGGGCAGGTTTGTCTGCCAGTAATTAGTGCTGAAAACTGGAAGCCAGCAACCAAAACTGACCAAGGTAGGACTCCGTGTGGAGAAAGAACTGGGCGTTGAGAAACTTTGCATTGTGGTCAGTTTCAAAGCTAAGGCGTTTCAGCTTGTCTGCTGGCCCTGGTGTGTTTGTTGTCGTAAGGTTTGTGTCATGAGTCACGTGCTGTGATCACAGTGTGTAATTCTTCTGGAATCTCATTTTGTTCCTGGAATGTAAGGTAATGACAGTGACGTGTGGCACTTCCACCTCCAGGAAACCACAGACGTCTTCATGACTTGAAGAGCTTATTAAGGCACTGTCCTTGGCATACTTGAAAATTCTGGTGGTGATTTGTGGGGGAGGTTATTTTGTTTTTCTTTGTAAACGGTGGCTTTATAATCCAGAGGTGTTTGGTACCTTCCTGGATGTTTGAAAGGAAGGGTCTAAAACCTGAAGGCTTTGTGTATTTATAATCTCTGCCATGTGTTTCAGCAACTTGAACATATGGTTTGAAGTATCTAGGGAGTCATAAACAAAGCCTGAAATCATAACACAAATTAATTCATAGTCCTTAAAAGATGACTACTGTGAGGCTTACTGTGTAGAGTGTCTTTGGATAAGAACTTATATATTTTAAGGAAAAAAAGTTTCATCAGGTTCCGTGGCAGACTGAGACTGTGATCTGAGTAGTTGTTTTTTTTTCTGTTGCTTCCATTAGTTGCTGGGGTGAGAATTTCAAGTTTTCTGGCAGGTAATGATTAGTTTGATATTAAGCATTTATTATTGTACATATAGAAACAGCAAACAACCTTGCAAAAACAGTGTTTTTTTTAATAATATTAATTGAAATGAGTAGAAATTTAGCCCAATGCAGGAGCTTCAGTGACACTGAAGTGTCTTGTTCTGCAGGAGAAAGTTATTTCCTTCCTCCAGACTCCTCTTTAAGGCTGTTCTCACTTGAACTGTGTTCCTGATAGTAAGCAATGTAATACTACTACTTTTTTCCTGTGTATTTCTGGATGCTAATGAAACTACTTAGAGTTTGCATGATCTTGCCCTGAAGACAAAATAGGAAAACCCCTGTAGTTGTTTCAGAACAGATCAAACAGTTAAATGTTGGGGAAAGCAGAAGTGGCAGAAAAAGAGCCTGTTAAAGTCAAATAGGTCAGTGAAGATCTCATGATTTGTTGTTGATTTATCCCAGATGATAAAGGACAAAGATCCTTAGGAGAGGTGAAATGGAAACAATGTGAAGGTTTCCATTTCAGTTGTTTTAATTTTAGGAGCCTTTGTTAGTCAAGTAGAGGAATGACTTGTCTCTACTAGCTTCAGATGCAGGTTGGCATTACCTTGAACTATTGAAGCTATTGTTTCTGTGCAGGAAATAGTCAATGTCTCCCTGAGAAGCAGACATTCTGTTTTTAATTGAGATAATTAATAAAAATTATGCTAAAATTGGAACTTGGAACAAACTCTGGGTACCAAAATATTGCAACTCTCCCAATTTCTGCTGTTTTGTGGTTTTGTTTAACTCTTCAAGAAGTTGTTTCACTGTCAGCCTTTGTTACTGTCATTGTACGAACCCGCAATGATGTTATTGCAGCCCCGCCTAAATGTCTATTCCTTTTTCTCCAGAACCCTTCTGCACTGAAAAACTTTATTTTTTTTATTCCAAGTTTGCTGCTTGGGCCATTATCAAGGAAATAATGCACCATTATTTGTACAGTATCAAAAAGAGTGGTTTTGATCAGGTGTCAAGAAAGTGGAGATATTACGTTTATCATAAATCATTAACTCACCTTTCATGTACTAAATATGCATCTTACTGCTGTACTTTTTATTAATTCATGCTTAATATTAAACCAGTCCATTGTGATAGTACAGTTTTAAAATGCTGTGGATATGGAGGCAACTCCTGTTATGACAATCCTAATTTTTTTGTGGCTTGTGTGTTAAATAACTTTAATAACACAGTGATGCTTTGTCTGCAGTGTTCTAGCATGTTTCACCGAGTGAAAAGGGATTGTCATGTGCAGCCCTGATGCTAGCTTCATAAATAACCATTAATGTGATGATGGCTGTTATGAGTCCAGGACTGGCGAGTTCCTGTGAAGTAAGCTAATAGCAACTCTGCATTCCTTAGACGGTTGGTTCAGTTTAAACTCTTTGTGGTAGGAACTATTCCTGCTCAGCAGTATAGAGACAATCCTGTGTCTCTGGATTTTGAGTGGCTGTTTTGGGGTGTGTTCTCCAGTTCTGTCGCGTATGAGCGTGAGAAGATTGATGCTCTGCAAGAAGCCACTCTGGTGTTGTAGCACCTACAGGAGTGATAAGTGCTGTCAGAACTCGCCTTCCAGCCTAGGGCGAGGCGGCGGACGGCTCGGTGGCGGTGTCAGGGCGCGGGCTGGAGCCCTGTGGGGCTGGCGGCGGCTCAGGTGGCACCGCTCTGCCACTCAGGGACTCGGCAGTTTGAGTACTCTTGCTTGCAGGACTCTTGGGATGCTGCTTCCCATTCCTCTGGGTAGCTCAGATTTACCTCAGATGGAACATTGTTAATACTGACATACAGGCAACTGCTTTTCCTGTGTACCCGCTTTCCAGTTGCCCATGCACTGGAAGGTGTCTGTGGCTGAGAACTCCTGACTGTTGTGACCGATCCAGCTCTGAATGGTTGTGAGACTGTATTGAGGGAAGTGTAGCAATAAAAGTCGTCGTAGTGTGCGAGGTTCACGGCGAAAATGTCAAGTACAGTTCAGTTATTTTAAGAATGACGCTTCCTTTGAATGTGACGGGAGAATGCCACTGAGAAGGCTGTAAACAGCATCGTGCAGCTCTTAGCCATTTGTTTGCCCAGTATGTCTCTGCTAGTGGATGTATTTGGCAGTTTAGAATAAAGGGAAGAATTGTCTGCTGTTCATATGGGAAGGAAGAATCACAGAAAAATAAAGCAGAAAAAATGTTTTCCAAAAGCAGCCCCAGTTACAACTGCATCATTGTGACAGGTGTTGGGGGAAAAATGTTTCATGGGGGAAATTCTGCCTTTACCCGACCCCTTGTGGATGAACTTTTCTGTGAAACTTAGTTTCTCTTTTAGCCATAGGAGAGTATTTCAGATAGGGTGCCAGTGACATGGGAAATAATTTGTAGTGCATTTTGGTCTCTGTCCAAGTTGATTTTGTTTACAAATACAATTTTCTGGTGTTCATTCATAGTCATTGAACTAAATCTTGGCATATTGCAATAGTTTATTCATGCTCTGGGGAATTTCAGTTATGTTTTGATTTTTAAAAATTAACCATCTGAGTCTCTGATGTTATTTATACTTCTTTTGACAGTAATCCAGTCCCTCATAGCACTGGTGAATGATCCACAGCCCGAGCATCCCCTTCGGGCTGACCTAGCTGAAGAATACTCTAAGGACCGTAAAAAATTCTGTAAGAACGCTGAAGAGTTTACAAAGAAATATGGTGAGAAGCGACCAGTGGACTAAAATCTGACACAGTTGATGTCAGCAACGTGTGATAGAAGATCGGAGCAGTGCATTTGAGACACCCCGTAAAGCAGGACTCTATGGAAAATTGACAAGTGCCACCTTTCGGTGTTAACTTGTGGCTGTTACTAACTTTCTACAGTTTTCTTAATCAAAAGTGGGCTAGGTAACCTGTAAAGAAAGGATTAAAAATTAAGATGTTCTAGTTCTGCTTTCTTTGTTTAAAAATCACTGCTTCAATATACTTTAAAGTATGCTGTTTTCTTTTTCTTGTCAGAATTTATCAAAAATATCTTAGACTTATATTCTGCCCTTAAATTGAAAAGGTTGTGGCTGTCACTTCTTATTTTTCCTTGCAGTTCCCACTATCTTGAGTTCATTTAATTCTTATGTGAATTTTATCCCCCTCCCAAAACTGATGTCTTAGAAAAAATAACCCAGTTCTGGCAGAAAATGATTGTTTGGCAGTTTTGTTTACTTTTCTTTTAAATGTTGCACTGTGCTTTGTGGGACTTGTTGCAAGTTCCCCTTAACTTCAGTTTGTAACATAATAAACAACAAGCAAACAAACCCCACAAAAACAATCAGCGTAATGTCCAGGTCTTATGTAAATCTGGCTGATGTTACTACAAAATGTTTATTAAACGGGGAAACCCAAGTTTTTGTGTGCGTCATTGAATTAAAATATGGCTTATGTCCTACTTTTGGAAAATTTTGGAAAAAAAAAAAATCTGTAGCAAAGAAGTAGTGGAATGTGATTAAAATCTTCTTTCACTTCTATTCTTAATACCTATGCAGAGTAGTTAGTGCACAGGACAACATTGCAACCATTGGAGTTCCAGAAATTGGGGACCAGGAGGTACCAAAGCGATGAACTGTTTTTTGAGTTAAGGATCAGCATTTTGGAAATGTTCATTTTTAAATCAAGCACTGCTAGTCATCTTAGAACATTTTTCCATCAGAATGCATAAGTAACATCTTGTGTTTCCTGGGATGCAATCGTGCCACTCCCCGGCCCGATCCCTGTGCAGTTCTTGCTGAAAGCAGTATGGGGATGAAGCAATAACCTGCAGTAGAGCGCGCTCCAGCTCTGCCCTGCTGCCCTGTTCCAGAGCATGCGCGTTAGATGATTTAATGAGCACTCCGAGCATCATTCTATCATCCCAACTCCATCGGGCAGAGCTGTTTTCCTCTTGCTCCAGGGCACACCTACGCATGCTGAAGGAAGCCCTTGCTGTTCAGAACTGAGCATCCTTTCTGTGTCTTTGCTGCTCCTCTCCTGACTGCCTGTGTTTTTTTTCCCCAATCAGAAGCGTGGTCATAGCTCCACAGTCAAACTGCCACACAGTCAAACTGCCGCCTCTCCCCGCCTGTCAGACTGGGGCGTGTGACTGAGCAGAGTGCTCTCCAGAGACCCGGAGGGATCTGGGAGCACTGTCATGGTGACATGCGGGGAGCTGGGTTAGGAAATCCCGCCTGCCCGCCTGGTTCTCTGTGCTCCTGAACTGGGTTCTAACGCAGCCTCCCTGAACTAGCGTCACGCGGTAGGTCTCCTCTGGTTTTAATGTCTCGTGTATCTGCTGCTCCCTCACCCACCCCTCTCATCTGGCTTTCGTTTCTGATTGAGTGTGAACAATGACAGCCCAGTACCGCACCTCTATTGAAAGTACGTTTTTTTTTTTTATCAGTTAGGGAGCTAAGAAATTTTATGTTTTAAGTGTTCTTAGACAGGTTCTTTGGCAGGTAAATAAAGTTAAACCACATTCACCTTATTTACGGAAACTTGCATTTCTTAAGTGTTTTCAGGCTTGTGAGAGCACTGTCTAGCTACCAAATTTTCACATCTTTGTGTCTTCATTTGCAGAAAGTTGGTACTGATTTTGTTTCATTCACGCTCACTTGGATTCATAATAAAATAATGCCAAATTATCTGTCAAACTGAAGTGTGTAACTTCTGCATCACATGAGTCACTGTACCTTCTGATCATGTCTGTTGGCATGGAAACTTGCCACTCTAAATTTTCTTTTTATTTAAAACAAAACTGTAGCACTCGCTAGTTCGCTGCCCTCGTTACCACTACGCAGTACACCTTCTGGTTGTAAGCCTCTCAGGTGAAAGACTGCCTTCACCCCTGTCGGTGTGACCTGGATGCCGTGGGAAGGGGACTGGAAGGGCTGTGTACCTGAAGGAGCTCCAGCCGAGCCATGCAGGCCTGCAGCAGCGCTATGCCAGCTATTCCATCTGCAAAGGTCTCATAGAAGACAGATGTTGCTATCAGTTCTCTTGGTGTGTTCTTAGTTCAATTTCTAGACTACGAGATGCGTAACCCAAGTGATGGCTTTTGTTTGTAGGTAGCCCTCTGAAAAAAAATCAAATACTGGACTGTGTGGTTGAAGTCTGAGGAGAAAACAAATCGAAGTACAAAGTCCTATGTTAACTCAGGAAATCATGCTCTTGTTCTCTCTGGTTCCCTAAGCCATGCTGAATTCTGAACGTGCAGTTTAACATCCAAAATAAAAACAACGTGCTGATGAAACTACACCCAGGAGTACTGGTACAGGCTTTCTGCAATTCCATTCTGCTACCCTAATAAAAATTGCTCTCAAAGGCTTTGTGGCATGGTTTTATTTTCAGAGAGATGTGGGGGTTAAGGCTTCTTAAGTATCCTGGTGCAATGACACTTGTAGGCAGTGCTCTGAATGTGTGTGTTATTTGAACTGTCTTTAGAGCTTTCACAGAACGGATGAGAAACTTCCTTCCTTACCTCTCTGTGCTTTATGCAATTGGAAGGTTCCCTGTTTAGGAGTCTTTAAGTAGTTCTTTATTCATTTCTCCATTGAAAACTCCCTTGTATTTAAAAGAAAATTTTGGGTTTAATGCTGTTCATTTCAAAATAAGGAATTTACAAAATACATGGGGTTTTGTTGGCAGGTCATACTGCTGCTGTGTTTTCAGAGCTCAGGAGCAGCAAATGCAGTCAGTGGGGGTGTGATGTCCCGGCGGTTGTGAGCAGCGCGCATTAATCCGTGCGAACATGGAGCAATTTAAATGTTAAAAGGTTTAAAAATACTCCTCAAAATCCGGTCACATGACACTAAAAGCTGAGATCTGGTACTCAGCAGCCGGTGTTGCTGTCGGGTCTGTCCGGGCAGGGGATAAAACACCGTCAGTCACTAGATGGCACTGGCGGGTCTGACTGCCCTGGGACCGCGGCTGCTCTGCTGTCTGGTCACCCCGCGGCTTTCTCCCGTCACCTCGCGTCGGGAGCTGGCCCGTCAGACACCGGCTGGAGATGGAGCCGTCCCGGCAGGAGAGCGCTGCTCTCCCCCAGCACGGGCACGGTGCGGTGGGGCTGCTTTTGTAAACAAACCTCTCAGATACCAGCCTAATTCTGTGACAATGATTTAGTTAAGAACCTGGAAAGATACCTCCTAAAGCATCCTTTATGTTCTTTTTCATAATTGTACTGAAAAAACCTTCCTTGGGTGCTTTTTGGTCAGTCCCAGTCCCCACCACAGGAACGTCACTGCAGCGAGCAGGCACGTGAGTGGGTTCAGCTTGCTCTCCAGCTGCAAAACCCAACGCCTCCTGAAGCAGCCCAGTAGAAAAAGGCCTGAGTTTATTTTTCAGTTCAGTGATCATATTGACACACTTAAAATTTAGAAAATGGTTAACCAAAAGTGGTTCTTAAATAGATCACTTTTGCACAGATAATTAGCATAAGGAATCTAAAATACTTTTTCCCCATGTGAAAGTTTTTGGTGAGTGACAGGGCCATGGCTAAGAGCACAGTTAGATGTATCAGTATCACAAGGGCTTGTGACAGTCCAAGTGCTTTGCTGACAGGAATAAAAATGGACAAACACAAGGACCTGCTCTACTCGAAGAATCGCTCCACATTGGTGCCTGGCAATCCCACATTTGAGAGGTGGTGAGCAATGCAGGAGCAGTTGCTGGTGAGCTCTCCTACACAGCAGTTACTGAAATAGCAGATGGGGCAACAGTTGCTGTTCTTGCAAAGTCATACGGAAAAAAAGAAAGAAAAGCCTCTCTGAAGGGCGTGTGGCTGATGTTACCTTCCTACAGTGGCTCCAAGCCAAGAGGCAATGTAAATGAGATGAGCCACAATTCTTGCTGGCTGAGGCTGCACGTGAAGTGTGGCTGCAGACGCCATTGTGCTAAACCCCTGATCCAGCTGCTCTGACCAGAGAAATGCTCTGAAGGTCACGTGTCCTGTGCCCCTCACCATCAACGAGCAGGTACAAGTGCAGAGGAAGGGACCACAGCCAAGCGCTTTAAAAAATCAAATCCTGTAAGGCTGCTGGGCCTCCTGTGGGCAACCTGCACCGAGCAGCACTTGCTCCTCAGCATGTTTCTTTTTTTTTGCAGCTAAGTCCAAAGAGGAATGATCAGAACCCTCAGGGAGCCAGCGTGCTCCTTGGTCTCACAGCAACACGTGTCGTGGTGCTGCTCACCATCACACAGGCAGGAGCTGAGCCCTGGGAGGAGGGCTGGGCCGTGGCTGCTGAAC
>NW_008586918.1:0-1648 GCF_000691845.1 Merops nubicus | reverse complement strand
CAGAAAACACTCTGCCAGTGGGTGACATGAGGTTTGTCACATTCAGAGCAGCTGCTGTAGCCGCAAAGCTGCCAGTTGGGGCTCTGGGGTACTGCTTGTAGCTGCTCACAGCATGTTCCTCTTCCATGAACATCCTAATGGAGTCTCCTTCTCTGGAGACTTCCAGAACCAGCCTGGATGTGTTCCTGGGCAACCTGCTCTGGGCGAACCTGCTTTGGCAGGGGAGTTGAACTGTATTTCCAGAGGTCCCTTCCAGCCCCCGCTATGCTGGGATCCCATGATTCCCTGATGCTGTTCCCAGCTGCCAGCTGTAGCAGGGGCACTACGCTGTCAACAGCAGCCTGGCTGCTCGGACACCAGCGACTGCAGCGGCGACTGACTGTATGTACGTACGAACGCGCGTCTGCGAGCTTCTTTATTTACAGATCTTTGAAGGAACAAAGCTGGATGTTCCTGGCTTTGTAATGGCTCTGCAGCTCTGGCTTAATTAGTGTCTGGAGTTCATGGAGGCGCTCCCAGGACTGTGAGAAATCGTCTGGTCCTTCCCCACAGCCCCCGACAGGTGGGACGCTCGGGTACCCGGGGTGCACCATCAGCTCGACAGTCACTGTCCCGCGCGGCGGCGAGGGCGCCCTGGCCGTGAACTCCAGGAGGGCGGCGTCCATGGCGCTCCAGATGGTCCCGACGGACATGCTCCTGCCCATGGTGCTCAGGCCTATGTAAATGTCTGGCCACCTGCAGCCAGAGGAGGGAACGCTGCTGTTAATGCTGACGAGGTGGTTAGAAAAGCGTGGTACACCCAGTGGGTTAGGAATCAAATGGTACATCTTGACTTTTCTTACCTTAAGACAGAATAAGGAGGGGATTTTAGAATTTTTAACTATAAACCAGAGTAAAATGAGAACGACGGGAAATAATGCTTTTGTTTGCTTATTGAAACTGGGATACTTTTTAAAACAGCAGTTCTTCAGTCTGACAGAAAGTCCCGGCAAAATCCAGTACTAGCATTGATGTTTTTACTGGGTTTACATGTACTGTATCTCAGCACAGAGGTGGTTTGGCATCTGGGAGCTTACAGGTGTATTTTGTTGGCACAAAAGGGAAGGGCAGAGTGAAACCGAGAAATGCCACACTATCAGAACAACTTAATATTACTATGCCAATTAAAACTTGAACAAAACCTAGATAATAAACCTCAGCTAAGTGGAAACAAAAAAAGGGTCTGAAATGAAATGGAAACCACAGTGCTAACAAAGTATTCTGCTAGAATCTATCAAGGAGCCATAATAAAGACACAACACTGGACAAAATGTTCCTGCTCAAGACCACCCAGCTCAGAGGATACCAGCCAGAGGCTGTTTCCCGTGTACCTTCAACACAATTCTTTGTCGAAGTCTGGCTACAAACCTCAGTTCTTCCAGGGTGGTATAAGCAAGCCCAGGAGGGCTCTGCAAGTGTGTGCTAGGGAAGAATGGAGAAGTTTTTGGAAGAACCCGCAGCTGGAATCTTTACCTGCACGATCAAGGCAGAGCCCATATAAATACTCGGCTCTTCGTGAGAAGAGTTTGTAGGACTTGGGGAAAAAGCGGTGTAACGGGGCGCAGGGCGGGGCAGGGCAGGGCGGGGCGGGTACAAAGGCACAGGTGCG
>NW_008586917.1:0-48950 GCF_000691845.1 Merops nubicus | reverse complement strand
AGTAATAGTAGACGTGTCGGTCAGATTTATGAAAGCTTAATTGTCAATTCAAATAATTTTATTTCATTTTGTCACAAACAGGCTGTTAACATTCCCTTCCCTGGTGAGATTTGTCCTATCTATGTTACTATTAAGTTCCAGCAAGAGGTTTAGTGCTTTCTTTTTTCTACATTATTGTTTATTTTGCCATCTGCTTTCCTGACGGGCTCCCTGACTTTAACATATCTGTGGGCTTAGCGTCTTTAGATTTAAATTACAGGCACAGGCAAGACATCTCTTTCTTTGCATTTGCATTCTACCAACTGGTTCAGCTGAAGATTACAAAGGCTGGATTTTCAGTTTTGCTTTTTAAGAATCAAACAAGTCAACACTGGTGGTTTTGCTATGAGGGGATCAGACACTGGAGATGATGCAAATGTTCTTTCTGATGTTGATTTACTTATTGGACTAAAGCAAACATACTCTATAATACTCTTCTTGATTCTGTAAGTAAAGTATAATTTCCTTTTCCTGGCTGTTCTTTGCTTGGCTACTGCTGTATTGTCTTTGCTGCGGTGTGATGTGGAGGAGATAGCCTGAGATGTACTACTGAAATGCCAGTTGTAGTGTCCTAAATTGAGGTAAACAGGAGAAACTGGTAGATGCAAGACTAAGATCCAAGATTCTGCTATTTCATCAGCAAAGTGTAGCTGATCTGGTCTGGGGGACAGACAAATATCTGGGTTGGACATGTATTATCCAGACCCATTTCAGCCACATACATAAAGCTGATTGAGCCCCGCCTTAATTGAAGCTTGAACTGCAGATAGTAAATTAAGAAGTGCTTTCCCATAATCACAAGGAAGAAGACCTGGATCTCTTCATAATAGATTGCTGTTCAGAGAGACAAAATATGAGTAATCCTAATTGCCTTCCTCTGTTTTCTTCCCTTGACACCATTGTTCCTCTTCCTTTCTTCTTCCTCAGCGCTTTACATGGCCTCCCTTAGGGTGTTTCATATTACCACTGTTTGTTTCACCTAAGACAATGCAAAGGCTGACAGAGCTCATCCAAGCTGAGCACCTCAACAGGAACTGTGAGAACAGACTGTAAAAGTCACATCTATCTTCAGCCACAATAAGCTCACCAAACTCCTTCAGCTACTCTTCTTTCAGCCTCCTCCAGTTAAATGCACAGTAAACATCTGTGTAAGCTCACTGCCTCCAGCACAGGGACACTGGAAACAACTAAAATCTCACCCATCCTGCCCACCTTCATGTATTATGAAAATATTTCATAAATGTGTATCTCTGTCCTTCAACTGAATACAGAACTGAGCGTGCTGTTACCATTTTATGGCCACGGTGCCACTGTTGGCAACTTTGTGCAAAGTTATCTTAGACATATGCCATATTTTTCTGTATTGGCCAGCTGTTTACGATATAATTAGTGGCTGGTCAAAATTTTGCTAGAGGTAACATAAAGCATTGGGGTTTTTTTGGTGTGTCAAGGTTGCCATGTGTAATTATTGTTACTGATATTCTTCCTAAGGAGATGGAATGTGTAAACAGTTCTTCCTTGGAAACCAGAAGAATATGTTTTTAAAAATACACACTACTTCAGCAAAAAAGAAAAAAAATAGTGCCTGGATAAAGAAATTACTATGCTGCATATTTTCATATTACCACAAAGTATACTGGGGAGAGAAATGAGTGATTCAGGCCAGCATTTGTAATGTTATGAATCAGCTGAAAATAAGGCAGAGGATGGAATAAAAGGTTGTCCAGACATCACTTTAACAACCACTTGACCTTAATGTGAAAGGTTATTGGGTTTTAGACTTCCTTTTATTCCTCAAGCTTAGCCCTGCAGAAAACTGTTCAGCTGTCTGTCTCAGAATTGTTTTCTTTCTTTTTTATCATTGTTACTAGAAGCTGCCCATCTGTTATTTGTATGCTAAGATTTTAACTACCAACAATGTAGTATACTTAGAAGTACCATGTCCATGTGACTTTTATACAAGCTGTTTCAGCCTTCTGTTGCTTTCTCTCAATCTGTGCAATCGTATAGGGCTTTTGTAACCTCATATAAGTCATCGGAAATCTAGAGTCAGAAGCTTGTAGAGTACAGGAGCTTGCTGGGCTTTACTGGCCCTGAAACAGGCTCAGAGTGAAGCACACAGTGGGGTCACAACTGGGGGGTCCTCTTCATGAAAGATCTCCCAGACTATCTTGGACGGCCTGAGACAGAGAAAAGCTGATGAGTCCCTTTCTCCTCTCCCTCCATACTTTAATACACTACTTCACTGGCTGACAGATCTACTCTCCCAATAAGTACAATATGGAAGCTGTGCTCGTAGAATGACACAGGCAGCCTTTACAGGAAAGGGAGAGGAGACAACATCTCCTGTTGGAAACAAGTTAGCAGACAGCTACTGGAAGTGGGTTTCTCTTCTTCATGTGTCTTAGAAGTATTGTTAGGTTTAATGGAAGAAAGATTGCCAAAAAATTGCCACTGATGCCACAAAAATTTTTATCTGTTGCAACCTGTGTTTGGTGTTTAGAATGAAAACATGAGGGTCATTTCCCAAGACTAGAGACAATCTTGGATTTTGCGGAGGAGAAAGAAAAACATCTAAGGGTGCTGCAGAGTAAGGTGCATTTTCTCTCCCATATTCAGGTTTAAAGAAGAGTAGAAATCTTCAAAAGATTGGTTTCTATCCAATATAAATGCAGTACATCATGGCGGAATGAACAATAAATTTGGGAAAACTGCAAGTGAATTCATGATAATGCCTGTGTTTATTCTCTCCACATTCCTCTCAAGAATGTTTTATGGTCTTACTGTGGTTGCATTAGCCCTGATACTATGACCATGGTTCTCTGCCATTTCAGTGACCTTGTGGCTTTTTGCTTTCCTCCTGGTCTGACTTGGTTTCTTGCCAGAGAAGACATTACCCAGAATCTCCCTTTGACCTTTAGTAGGCATGTCTAGTTTGACATTCATATGTTTGTTGAAGAAACACTGTTTTCAGCTATCTTTTTGGACATTTTCTTGTCCTAACTTTTCCTGACATATTCTGCTTAATAGGCTGTGGTTCCTGGTTGCCCTGTAACAGCTTTGCTTGCTTGCTATGATATTTCTTACCCTGCACTCTGTACTGCCTCTGCTGCTCCTGATCAACTTTGTTCTCAAAGAGGTGCTGTATAGTGCCTTGAGATTTACTGAGGTTATTTGATCTCTTGTGATACCACTGGCTGATCATTGTTCTCTGGGTTACTGCAGTGGGGAGGAAGAGTATGGACAGCCAGTAAGAAACAAACAGGGTAGAGAATGCTCTTCTCTAGCAAAAAAGTGTTTCAAAGCTGAAAGCTGCATTTGACCACTTGCATAGCCCAGAGAATTGCTGCGGGAAGATTTCTACTTCATTTCAGCCAGCAGTTTTCTCCTGAACACTAGAATGCTGTGGGCTCTAATGGACTTTCAGGCTGTTCAATTTTCTTAAGCAGTTTGACTGTTGTGTACATTTTTTTTCCTTTCTTCGGCTAATGTCGTTCTGCTGAGAACCAGATGAACATGCCTTAGAAGAGCTTTCTCAATTATATTTTGAGTCCTCATTTGGCACAAACATAGCACTAAAAAGAATGTCTGGAAATCCCCAAATTGCTTTTCTGAGACACCAATTTTCAATTGCTCCGGTCACT
This sequence comes from Merops nubicus, assembly GCF_000691845.1. NCBI lineage: Eukaryota > Metazoa > Chordata > Aves > Coraciiformes > Meropidae > Merops > Merops nubicus. The sequence continues at coordinate 45,267 of NW_008586917.1, read as the reverse complement.
CTAGCTGCTTCATTGCCAGTAATAAGTGTCCTTTTAAGAGCTGTAGCTCTTGTTCCTATTTCAGTGACAAGGTAGGAAGCCAGATACTCACTAAGTAGAAATCTATTTTCTACTTTTAGGAAATCCTGCTCAGCTGTACCCAAGCTGAGGCCCAAAGTCTTTGACCAGGGAAAGGCAGCTGAAAGGTGGCAGTAAACAAAGCAGTCAAGGCTATGAGGATGGTTGTTCAGGTGATAAGCTGTAGCTGAGACATGAAAACAGGATTTGTTTTCTAAGATGTGAAACTGTCCTCAGCTGCTTCTCTTTCATCTTACCATCTTCATTTACAAGCCCCTCAACAGGTTTCCTGTTGCTTTTTATAACATCCCAGATAATTTCGTGTGTCGTCCTCACCACGTGTACTCAGCACCTCTCTTGAAAGGTAAAGAGATAGCTAGAAACACCCTCCCTCCTTGCTCCCCAAACTGCAGAATCCCCAAAGATACACAAACTGATAGGCAAAAAGGAACAGTGTTACAGCTAAATCTAGCACATGGATAAATTCAAAGGCATTTACTCTTCCCAGTTGGAAGCCTGTCCCAGAACCTTGTGAAAGCTTGTTTTGAATTTTAAACCTTATAAGGGGGTTGGGGTTGAGATATATTTATGCATGTCAGTTGTGACACTTGTGAAATTTAAATGGCTTTGATTTTAAAATTGGGAAAAAGTCATGATCCATGACTGAATTTTCAGTGTTTACTGTTGCTGAATACACCAAGCAAAATGTGTACTTGGCCAAAAGGATACAAATGCTAGTGAACTTAGGAGTGCTCATTTTCCTGATGTTTCAGTGTCTGCAGAGTCTTACTTTTTCTCCTGTCACGGGGAGCTTTATTTAACAAACTGTTACATCAGGAAGTTGATATATATTGTATGGCTTGCTTCAGTTAAATACAAAAAGGGAGAGAAAATCACCTCTTAAAGCGCAGGGGTTCATTTCACAAGCTTTGTGCTTGGAGGAGAAGAGCCTGGGAGGGCGTTCAGCCTTGCTATAGCTGCACCATTGTCCTGTGCTAGTAGCAAATATCTACCACTGCCATTCTACATCCTACAGTGATTTTTGCTACTTCCTGCAGACTAATTTAAAAAATTTAGAAATCTAGTGTTTTCATCTGTGGTGATTTGACCATGCAGTCTCAAAGCAGGTATTAAAATATCTGAAAAATATGATGTTTTTCACTCTGGTTGTCCTATTCTATATTTTTAACACTTTATTAAAATTTTCATAGCTACATAGGGAATTATGTCAGATTTTCCATTGATCTTAGAGGCATATATACCTAGCTTTACTAAAAAGCTTGACAACCCCAAACATTTCCCTCCAAACATTGCTGGACTCTTCTGTAAAGTTGGATTGCTAGTACCTGATAATACATATAAGGCAGAATGATTATTAAGTGAATTTATTTGCAGGAAAAGATATTTTAAAATACCACAACATCTTTAATATGGTTGCTGACAACCACAGAAGGACATTTCAGAAGATCATTTCAATTCACCTCATCAGGTTTCATGCGTTTGCTTTTGACATGGCTGTTTGGTCTGCAGAGCTACAGCTAGAGAGAGAAATGAAAGGTTATTTTGGATTACTGTCATGAGTGTAGGATGAAGGGGAATATAATTGTTGAAAGTGCAGAGAAAATTGTCCATTCTAGATACTTATTCTTTGTAAATGGCATATGAATTTTTAATAGAAAAAAGAAATGCTATCTGCTTCATGAAACACAATAAAGAGTCAAAATGTAATTAAACTAAGTGCAGTTATTGATAACAAACTGTCTGATGAAAGGATGACTTCCTGCTAGCATCCTTTAGAATTTCCAAAATGATACACGTTTGCATACGGAAAGCAATAGATTGTATTGTTTGTCTGCTGCTTTATATACATATGTTGTGAAAATATTATCCTCCTGTGGATCTGCTGTCGGCCCAGTATTCTATAACTGACATTCTTCTTCTTGGTATTTATATGAAAAAAACATAAAAGCTATCATTCCATCCCATACACCATACAAAGAAAAAATAAAGAGTCTACATTACTCTGCTTGAGCAGTGCTCCTGCTGAGTGAATCAGGTAATACAGGCTGTTTTTTCATCCTGTGTTGTGCTAATGCATGTGCTCCTGAGGCTGGCAGGAACTTTTTGACCAATGAAACCATCAGGTGCCTTGGGATCGGCCCATCCAAGACTGCAACTTTTTTAAGTGCAATTTATCTCCTTACACAAAGCAATGTATTTTTACTTCTGTATAGATTCACTTTTGAAACCTAAACTTTGGCCTAATCTTGTGCTTGTTGAGTTGGTGACAAGCTTCCTGTTTGTAGTCAAAATGTTTAATCTTCACTGTGCTTGCATTAGCTCAGTGTACTTTTTATGTGTGCTCATCTTTATTCAGGAGAACAAGCAAGCTTAGCTCCAGCTTTCTTCAGTGTCCCTGATGAAGCTGAAATTAAAGTGCTACCCGCATGACTAATTCAGCAAGGGTTTTGAGGCTAAGGCTTCAGAAAGGAAGCCACAGCCTAAGATGACTCGAGAATCCTTAGCAACCTTAAGTTACAAGGATACGTAGGTGGTAGACAGCAGTGTGTACAACAGTGCCTGATGCTCCTTGTCTTCTTCCCTAGCTAATTTAAATTACTTTTCTCTTAAGGAACATTGATTTTCTGGAAGTTTTGAGCTGGCTCAGGAGCTGATTATGTTTTCTTGCTTTTCTGTGAGTGTAGGCTGAGCTACTTATTCTCTTTGGTAAGTCATTTTTGTATGCTTTAAAGTGTTCCAGTAAATGCTAGTTGTGAAATAAGCCGTTCAGAAATTAGAAGAAATCAGTTCTGTTTTCCATCTCTCTCACATAGAAATGTAGGAAAAGTCACATGGTATCAGTGCTCAGCAATGGCATAAATGGAAGAGTAAAGATTTTCAGTACCAGAACGACTTTAAGATTTCCAGTGCTGCAGTGTTATTATTATTATAATAGTAAACGTGCTTCAAAGTCCAGTAAAATATGTAGTTCTATTGTGACATTTTCCAAAAGCAGAGTATGTCTTGCATAATTCCAAACCTGTTTTTAGGAACTGAAAGTTTAATTTGTATACTGAATTTTCATCCAATTTTGAAAAAATAATTGTGGATAAAATGATCAATAATAGGGCCTGAAAAATAACAATGGGCACAGAGTGGACACATCTCCAATTCTGCCATTTAAATACTTTCAGGTATATAAACAGATCATTAGAAGACAAAGGCCAAGGCTTTTCAGAAAGAAATAGACAATGATTTGTATTTGAGTATTCCCTTTTATTTTTAAAGGAATTTACCTATGGCAATGAACTTTCTGGATTGACTTTCTGTAGACATTTAACTGATTGAAGATGTTCACCTTGCCTAATACATAAGCAAAGCAAATTGGAAACTTGAATATAACATAATTCTTGCTGGAAGTGCTTACCACTATTATACTTGAAGAAATCTGGCTGAATATTCTTTGTGAAAGGAGCAAATTAATTAGGTTAAATAGCGTGAAACTGCTCATTCACTTCTACTTACAGCTTACATTTCGTAGCATACCACAAGAAATGACGACAGTGCGTGGGAAGTGGGAGAATCAAGAGTCCAGATAGTTTAAGATCATGAGACATAAACTTCTGCAGATATTTTTAGGGTTTCTATATTTAGTTCTGGACTGTGTAGGTGTCCTAACACCTAGATTTCCTTCCTCACAGATCACTCGTGCTTCCACGTAACTCCCCTAAAAATCAATCAGCCAGGCCATATAGCAATATGTGTGGTCTCAATTACGACAGGGGTCTAGAGTGTTTTCTGCCATGCTAGCTTACGAGACAGTTTTTGTTCTCATATACATACAGATGACAGATCACATCCTACAGCAAGATGTGTACAGGTGGAAAAGAACAAAATCCATTTTAAGATCAGCAGAATATTATTCAGATTTTTTATTCTGGAAGCCTTGAAGTCAAACTCACAAAACTTCTCTTGCAGCTATATTCACACAAATTTTCTCTACATCTAACCACAGGGTAAAAACCTGAGGATTATGTGCAGTCAATGATCAGCTGCAAGGTAGATAAGTTTTATCACAATTTCTTAGCATTTCACTGAATTATAGTGGCAAAATAAATCCTTATTCACATTCTTCATAGCAGCATAGCTTCCTTAACTCTGAATCATGATCCAGTGATTAAGGATGTACATAATGCAGAGTCAATTCCCTGCACTTCTACAGACCTTTTGTGTGATATTAGAGAAATTGCTTAACTTGTCTGCCTTAGGCTTAATTTGCAAAATGAGGATAGTATATTATTTTACACATCAGACAGTTGTTGCACAAGCATGAATACACATACTAACTTGTGCACCAGAAGGGGAGGAGTTCAACAATTTATCTGCACCTCCATTCAGATTCACCTTTGCACCAAGGCAGACATTCAGTGGAGAAAATGTGGAAAATGTTAAAACTGCACCGTAAGACATAGAGGCATAGGGGTGAGATTCAAGCCTTCCCTTGGCTTTAAAAAATTGGCTTCTTAATCTAATGAGTTTTTGTGTGTATGGTATATCAAAGTGATATACTTTAGGGTTTTAGGTATTATTATTTAGGTTTATTGGGGGTGTTTGAACCCAAAGCTGGCTGAGAGATTTTTGTGAACTGTCACCTCCCAAACTAGAGGTATAACATTAACATTTTTCTTCACCATATTGCGTGCTGTAAATTAACAGGCCTATATCAAGCTTTCAGAGTTTTGCTGCTCCTGGAGTGAGACTCCTCTCCAGTTTGCTGTTTGTAGCTCAGTAGAACTTTTAGCAGTTCATGGAGCTGTTTGAGGGAAAAATATTGTTGCCTTTTCATCAGCCTCTGTTTCCTATGGTAGCAGCAAGGCAATGGTAAAGTCAGAGGGGAAGGCATTTGATAATATAACAAAAAAAGATCAAGAAAGGTGGAGGGAATCCAGAAGAAAAGTGGGGTGTTTGTGAAGAAGCAAGTTTTCTATAGAGCGCAGAGACAGCCTCTCCTCTTCATCCCCCTTTCCGTTCCCTTTTCTCCCCAAACATGAGTTACTGACATGTAATTACCTTATACCTACTCAGTATCATGACTGTCCCTGTGAGTGCCTTTAGCCACAGCCTGAAAGAAAGCATGCTATCTTAAATCACCAGTGAAAAAAATTTAAGTGACTGTGCTTCGCTTCATCTTGTTGATGGGCTAAGAGGCAGTGCCCACCCTGTCAGTGAGGCTCAGCCGACCCGGGGGCAACTTACTCCATTGTGACTGTTCAGCCACAGCTCAAAGCACCCCATGAAGCCCTCAGTGGGACAAGCAGGGTACTAACCATGACCAGCACAGGGTGCAGCAGTCACCTGGCCAGTCCTCTTCAGTGAGGAAAAAGGTGCTGAAATCCAGTAGGAAAAGTGCCGTCAGCTTGCCCACCCTCTGTCACCTTTCCCTGGAGCAAGTGGCTGATGGATCAGGGTCACCACCTACACCTTCTGGACAGATATACAGAGAAGGAGCTGGACCTCATTGCAGCAAGGCTCAGGCCTGGAAGCGAGCGTGACAGCAACTCAACCACTCAAGTATCATTCCCAGTATGTCTCAATTTGGCAGGTCTGCTGATTTGGCCTACACCACAAACTGCTTGATTTTTAAAGTATTGCCATTAGTGTTAGCACCTGAATCAAGTGTTGCAACAAATAATCCCACAGGTCTGGTACAGAGTGTTCTAAGAAAACAGAATAAAATGTAATTTTGAAACTGACCACCTGTTCTTGATGATGAAACATTTTTGTTTCTGCTAGCTGTAAATCAGGTATCACAGCAGTTAGATGGATAGAAAGTAAGTTTTAAAACCAATTACAAACAGAGCCATCCTGTTCCCCTCTGTCACTTCCAAATTAAGATTTTCATTCACTTGAAACCTTGTTCAAGGAGAGAGGAAGAATAGCATTTTCCTCTAGAAGCAAAATGAAATCAAAGCCTTGCAAGTGAATATGCAGTGTACAACACTTCATTCCTTTTCATGTTAGCATTTGCACAGCAGTCCTAATGCTGTGATGACACAGTGACTTGACACTCTGACATCAGTGAACAAATTCAGATGGAGATGTTGACTGGTAAAAGAAGGTTCAAACTACAAAGAGTTTCCTAACAGCCGGCTGTGCATTAGAGTTAATCAGAATTTATTTCTGTTGTTCTTGATTCTAATCAGTGATAGGCTGGCAGATATCATGGGCATACCTTAAAAAAATCCCCTGCTACACTGCCAGCGCTTGTGCAGTAAGCTGGTCTTCTAAATGCCGAATGAAGTATGTCATGTTTTGTGTACAAGATTAAAACAGAGAGCCTAAATTTGTTTTTATATCAGTTCCCTTTATTGAAAATCTCATATCTGAGCTTTCTGAATAGATGTGCAAGGCAACTGTCACTCTTTAAAGTCATTTCAGGAAGGCTGAGCTTCAGCTGGATAACTATAAAACAACAATCATATAAACCTGCAAATTACATGGGATGAAATGTCCTAGCTGATCAGTAATCACAGTGTGCACTAACAGAATCCATTGAGATGTTCTAGGCATGAGCATTGCAATGTGGCTTTGAGCCACATTTAACATTACTCTGAGAAACGGTGTGCTGCTTACTTACATGCCTGAACCCACAGCAGCAGCATCCTGCCAGTTACTTTCTGTTTTTCATCACAGACAGTAAAGAGTATTCTGTTTACAATAAATTCTGCAGGAAAACCACCAGTGACGCACATATGTCTGTTGGAAATTATGACACGGATGCTAGAACAGCCTGTGGCTGTGTTTTACAAGACACCAACCTTGCTGACTTTGAGTTTTCCCAACAGGGATACCTAGAATTTATAGATAAAACTTTGGCTCTTACTCTTCAAGTTAATAAGAAAGGAATTTGTTCAACAGGTGAAAGCCAATCTCCTTGAGAATCTTTCTGTCACAATAGTATAGAATTTTATTAGTGCAAACCTGACATAGTGTAGGAGTGACTGATCTGTTCATCTACTGCTAATGCAAGAGAATGTGTTGGGATCAAAGTTTCAGATAAGTCCTTGATACTTCTTTTTCCATTTAGGCCAGGTGGTGCTGGGAGCATGCCAAGGACACAGTCTCAGGGCCTGGCAATGAGACACTTTTTCTTACTCACAGAGTAGCAACTGCTTTTTGCATGAGACATCTTTAAATTCAATAGGAGCTCTGGTATTGATGCTCAGTAGCTTGTCTCTGCCATACTTCCTTGTGACTCCATTTACCTTAGTGGCAAAGGATTAGCATAAGAGAAGGAGGAATCACAAAAATATTTTTTCAGGAAAAGAAGGGAGCCCAATAGTCTGAGAGAGGCTGAATTAAAAATTCCTGGGATTTGGCATGATGAGGGTATTCCTGGGCTCTGCACCCTGATGGTTGCTTAACCAAGCTTAGACTCCACTGTGTTGTTCCATCATGCTGTTTCAGTGGATGTGCGGCATTAAAAATCCCCCCAGTGTAAATTATTGAACGAAGGAAGTTTGTGAAGCTAACTTCAGATCTTAGTTAATAGTATTGCTGAATAGTCAAGTTTCTGCAGGCTTCATAAGAATTACACTTTGGGACAGGAGTCTTCTTGATATGATGTCAACCCTCTGCCAAATCAAGGGTGTAAGCTTAAAATATTCTTTAATCACATCTTGTCTGTCAAAGAATCCAAGTCTCAGTAGCTTCTTCATTTTTTTCTTCCTGATGGAAAATGCATAGGAACCTATTCAATAGGAAATTAGACACCCTGTTGCATGAAGTCCTTAAGCATTTTGGACTAATTTGCAGTATTATATTCTGGATGGTCACAGTGACGAGTTTGCAGTGAGTGTGGGAGTTTCAGAGATGGAACCATAAGCACTCAGCTCTGTTCCCCAGCATTCCAATGAAAATCACAGCATCAACCCTTGCAGTTAAAATTAAACACGAGTGTTTAGATTAAATAGTTACAAAGATAGACAAGCCTCAAACATCTGGCTTCTTTCATGTGTAGTTGTCAGAGGAGGGAGAACTTAACTTCACTTTTTCACACTTGTTCCTTTTGGTTCCCATAGAGTCTTTGCTGTGGTAGTTTATGCAGATGGCTCTGCTGAGGAGTAGCAGTGACTGTAACTGTGGCTGGCCCTTGCTCAGATTAGACCAGGAGAGGGAAGTATCTTGCTACGTTCTGTCCCATTATTAATACATATGAGGAAATTGTGTCCTGCTCACGAACATTCCTTGAGGAAATAAAGATTAAATTTGTTAAGTAAATTATTCACTGCAAATTATTCACTCAGCTCCACTTGCTATTCTGAGTTTTCTGCCGTATCTAAGGGAGCTATCTCACACGGGGGAGGGGGGGCACGGCCATAAAAGCAGAGGCTGAAGGCAAAGTTCCCTTCTGGTACAAAACGCAAGTCTTATTTTTACTAAAATAAACAGACTACCACACTCTGGGACTGCTTGGCATAAGGGGAAGCAATGTACAGCCCCAAGGTATCGCTGAATCTCTGGTTAAACTTGAACCAGACTTGTCTGATGGACAATGAAAAATAAGTTGATAATATGAAAAAAAGTCTCATTTTGTTTGCTTTTTAACAGGCAGCCAATATGCTAAACCCTTCAATCTACTTTGCACTTTATTTTTTAATTTTATCTGAATCATCTAGTACTGAAAGGATAACTTCACGCTTGCAGTTTAGACTGGAAGCGATCTCTCCTTTCAGGGCAAGGTAACTGGATAGAGCCACTGAGGGGATGTGGAACTGTGGTGGCACTTTGTATCATGTGGGAGGGACGCACATAAAGCACTTGACTATCCAGCACCATTCATCATGGGTCATTCATTAAAACTGAATAATGATAATAATAAGCTATAAGGTATGTTGCCTTTTATAAATATAATGGCAGTGAGAATCATTCTCGTGGGGTCACCTTAATTATTTTTAAGTGGATAGCCTTTTTCCCCACAGGACTTCTCATAGAGGAGAGTGACATTGCCTGGGTATTTCAGGGTGGAGAAGTCTATGCAAGCCCCATAAAATTTACCTGAAAAACTTCTATTGATTTCACTGGGGCTTGGATCAGATCCAAATATCAGCAAGGAAATGGAATAAGTTCCCTGCAGTCACATCAAACAGAAAACTTAGTATGAGAATGCTTCTTTTCCTTTTACATAGATCTGCATTCCCCTTTGAAAAATTATGTTCAAATACAGAGGATATAAGCACCAGGCTTATTATTAATCTTTAATTCAAAAGAGCTCCTTTTGAAATGCACGGGTTAATTAAATTAAATTATCTTAATGCGCTATGTTTGATTTTCTTCATTTTGTTACTTTTTAAAAGTAGTGTGGGTCAACTTTCCAAGGGCAAGAACATAATCAGGTCAGCTTTCAAGCTGCTATAATTTTTCTGATATGTGGATGAGGAAAGGAAATAGATATGGGTGGGTACTATATCTCTTGAAATGGCCTCTTTCCTCCTGTTTAACAATAAATATTCTACAGAAAGGAAGCTCATATATTATTCTTCAGATGAGTTCCCATTTTATTAATCATGAAGATTTTAAGAGTGTCCCGAGACAGGAAATCACAGTCTAATGATCAGCAGTCTGATTTAATCCTCAGGTTTTGATCAGATTAAAAAGAAAAACAATATACTGCGATGTACATCCATGTAGATTAATAAACAGTTAATTACTATTAAACATACATACAGCTTTTATAACAAGATATGGCCCTACTGAATTACTAAGGCTGATTAAATATTCATGATAAAATCTCCTTATGGTTAAAAACTTAAATGGACTTTCCAGGTATTGTTATTCAGATATATGAAAGAAACATATGTCTCAGTTTTTTTATTATTATTAATTCATTATTTATTAATGAATTAATTATATTAATTCATTAATTTATTAATTTATTAATTTATTAATTGTTATTAATAATATTAATCATTATTAATAATAACAATGATTATGAACTCTGGTAGATATGTTATTATTAATAATAGCAATAGTAAATTCAACTCTGTTGTAGATGAGTGTAATTCTAATTAAAATATGAAGTGAAACATCTTGTTTGATGGGTTGAGGTTCAACACGTACTCCACTGCAATCCAATAACCCAGAGAACAGTCTTGCATTATATTTGGCAGAAATCCAGTGCCTTAACCCCAGGTCCTCCTCCTTTTCCTAGAAAGTCTGGAAAGGAAAACTTCATTATACCACTAGCATATGATAATTATTCTTTCTTCAGTCAGTCTCAGTCTAATCAGTTTAACCATACATCAGAATTCAAGGTGGCCTCCAGAACTTTTCTTAAACACTTAAACAGCAGTCCAAATAGCAAACTGAAATGGGAATTACTCTGATGAGCAGTGTCTTATCCCTCCCTGGAGTGTTCATTTGGTAGAGGAAGAAGACAGTAATTCAGCTAAAAGACTACCTGCCTATCCAGCACTGTATCCTCACAGACATTTTGAAATTTAGACGTGTTTATGGGACTGGGAAAGGTGATTCTAAGAAATGAGATTTGTGCATTTCCTACTGGCTTTAAATAATCAAGTTTTTTGGTTTCCATTTTAGATCGTTTCTTGCATTAGCTTCCTTGAAATTTGAGTTCAACTATATTAAAAAAATAACATAGAGAAAGAAAGAAAGGTCTGTACACTGATTATTTAGATTAACAAGTACTCCTTAATTTTTATTTGCTGCAAGAGATCTCCACAGTAACTTGCTTTTTAGAAGAGTTTTTATTTATACAAAACTTCTAAATAAAAGTTGCTTAGAATAGATTTGCTTGAAAAAAAAAACCAAAAATACAATGTTATCAAAGTTTAGGAAAAAAAAATTACCAAAGTTTTTTCTTGACCTTACTCTTGAACCTTTTTCTTGCAATGTACTTAGAAATAGATTTCTTTTTCATTTGTAGTAATACTAAATTAAGATGTAACTGAAATTCTGTGAGTGGCCCAAAAGTTCAGAATTTGAAATTGAGAATTTGCCTCCATCTTTCAGGAAAAAGCTGAGTATTTTTCATGGTTTCAGTTTTACTTAGGATGCTCAAGACTTTGATTTTTGCAAAATGAAGCAGAAATTCAAAGCTACCTTAATACTTCCACTTTCATTTAGCCTCTGGGCTGTTCTTCAAGAGGGTGTAAAGGACCTTTGTCATTCTCCTGTGTCTTTACTGTAAGCCTCCTTCTCGACTTGCTTTTCCTCCAAATTGATTGTCAACAAATCAAAGACAACAGAGAACTGAAAAGTGCTGAAAATTCTGTGATGAATGGCAAAAAAAAGCTATTCCACCATGCAAGAGAAAAAGTTTGTTTTAGGAAACGTCTTTTCTCTGCCAGTGACATTCTATCTCACTGCTTTTCTTGCATTACTGTAGAGCAAAGAAAGGGAGGCATTAGGGACCAGCTAGACCATGTATCACAGAGCTGTGCAAATCTACTGGGGAATACCCCTTGGTCCTCTAAACAGCAGCATGGCTTCTTCATATTTGAGTCCCAGCAGAAGTCAAAGGGTGCAGCTGTGCCACAAGGCACTGGTGAAAAATCAGAGAGGAAAAGAGGATGATTTTCATGAGGTTGTCCAAAGCCTTACTGAGGCCTGATGGTCACAAAGGAGATAAGTCTTAAAACATTCCTCACTCCTCATTTTTAACTCGTCTTCTTAGTGCACCTTATGTCTTTCTTTTCGCTTCACTTCCTCCCCTCCTTCCTCACTTCCTCCCCAAAGATTTCAGCTCGCTCACCCGTGCCACAAAGCAGCTGTGTGAAGTCACATCCTGATAGAATAAGGAACTGTGTAAATGGTGTATGCTCGTGCAGTGTAGAACACTTCATTGTACTTTGGTTACAAGCCAGAACCAGTTGTACATCAGCTAGACAAATCTGTATTAAAAATGTTGAAAAGAAAACCATCTAACGTGTCTGATAAGGAGAAAAGTCAAAAGCCCAAGGTAAGAATTTTTAATTTTTATTGTCAATTAATAATAACATGAATTCTTAACATTTTTTATAAGGAAGATTTCCTTTTAAATCATAGCTTCAGGATTTCCTGATATGCTAGCAAGCCCCTCAGACCTCAGTAGTATAATCTCAAGAATCTATTTGTATACGCTCACTTTATAAAGGTAAAGATCCAATTCAAGGAATCATCACTGTGAAGTTGCTGTAGCTGTGCTGAAGAGTCCTGATACTGGACTTTGTCTACTATTATATGCTCTGCATCACTCTTTTAACAGAAGGGCTCACAAAAATCCCTTCTCTCCTTTTCATCTATGATAAACTGATGATGTCCCACAAAAGAGTGTGAGAATCTATGAAGAACTAGAAAAGCTACTAATTTTGCTTCTTGTTTTAATAAATATGTGTCCATCATAACCAAAGGAGGAGAGGGTACTTGGCAATCAGTGTTTGCCATCATCACTTTTCTGGGAATTGTTATACTTTTAGTCTGAAATATAGACTCTGAATAAATTAATAATATGCTACACTGGACACGATTCACAATCTGGAATTGCAAGAAAGTCAGAGTTTTGTAAGATGCATAAGGATGTATCCTGTGCTAGAAATTTATTTTCAGTCCCTGGAGTGGGTGCAGAATGACCTTTGCAGGTGTATTGTAAGCCTGAAGAGAAATGGCTACTGCTAGACCTGAGCACACTCAGGTATCCATTTCTCTTTCAATTTGCCAGTGCTGAAAATTTCAATAAGAGATTAGAAAAGCCTTTTAGTATGTCTCTGCTCTTGGTAACTCACTGTCTCCTAGTTTACAGACCCATCTTTTCATTGCTTGGGAATACACCTCCCTTTGTGATTTCTGGGTCCTAAATATTATTGCAGACACTATTTCAGCAGCGTCTTCTGCTTTTACTCAGCATTGGCTTTTGTGTATTGCACTTACAGTTTTAGACTACAACTCATTAACAATTAAAATTAATGGTTTTATCGATGGGTTTGAAACAATTCTGAATCCATTTTCCCATGGATTTGAATGGGGATTTTTAGCATTTCACTAATGGGTATGACATGTATTTTCTTCTATTCAATCATCATACTATTTTTTAAAGACAGAATAATTAATACCTAATTATACTATAGGTTAAGCAAGAAATGACCATGAGAGATTCTGTGGATGGGCTTTGTTTTCCTGTCTATTAAGTAATTTGAAAAGCAAGTTTGGTCACTGTCTTCTTCCAGAATAATACATTCCTTAACAACAGCCTGATTTTTTTTTTTTTTTTTTAGTTATTATTCTTTCCACACAGTTAGTTAGTCATTCATGAATGCACTCTACGCTATTAAGGAAAAAAAAATGGTCATGGATTTAACTCACTGTATGTGTAAAGCAGGGATAAAAAAAGTCTAATGACTTGACTGCCAAACCTGCTGACTTTGCCGTGCTGACTTTGTCTTATTGTAAATGTTTACAAAAATGGAAAGGCCTCGATGAAGTGGCTCAGGACGTGTTTCTGCCTCAGCAGCGTTCTTTGAAACACTTCACCTACTGTAGTCCCGCTTTTGCACAGAATTGTGTAAACTTTCCACAGTGAGAAAGTTTTTACTGAATGTACTGTTCACAAAAAGGTCACGGGACGAGACAGCCCCATGTCACACAGAATAGGAATCATAGCTCGTTGTAGCACGTTTCCAAACAGGGCCCATGGAAGTAACGCAAGTACTTAGATTGCTTCATACCGAATTGGGTAACATGGGGCACAGGTCCTTACCTCCTGACAGAAGCTACAGGATTTCACAAGCCACTTCCCTAGATCACTTCCTGGCTGCCCCTGCTCTGCGCAGGCAGCATTTGGTACCTCCTCACACTCACAGAGCAGGATGCCATTGTCAGTGTGGGGCTCTTGGGCTACTTCACCTTGCCTTTAGGCAACTGAGGTGTCCTAGTGTCTCCAATACATCCACATGGGCCTGACACAAGACCTGAGGGAGAGCCGCAGTGTCTGGAGTGTTAAGTGAAAACAAGGTCTGCTACCTTAGGCCCTTAAAGAAGACACCAGAAAGATCTTTTTAGGTATTTGAATACCACCTATAGTGACCATCTCTATCACAATTGGATGAACTTCTGTGTGTTAATTCAAGATTCTCATCAGGATTTTCTCTTTAATACTTTTGCTTTCTGTGAAGAATATCATCATCCAGTCATACCATCTGATAAAGACAAATATCATGAAACGCTAGTGTTAAAACCTTTCTCAAGGCTGTTTGCAGGCTTTGTATAAAGCCTCTAGTAGTGGTAAGCAAGTCAAAGACCAATGCAGTACTAATAGAAATTTTCAGTATCTAACTGCCAGTTCTCTGTGTACAATGCATTTACTTTACTTTATTGATTACTCTGGTGTTTAAGGGATTTCTGCAGATGCTTCAGGTGCTACATGGACAGAAGGTGGCATCTTACAACTCTCAGTGTCTGTTATGAAAGGGTCAATAGTTGTCCGCTGCCATGAAATAGTAGTATTGCAGTTTGTTTTGTAATACAGCAGGATTTCTGTGGTGTCTTACTAATAACTTTTTTGCATATCTGGCAGCTTTTGCATATGCATGTATATGCATATAACTACTGTGTGCTTTGCATGGAAACTAAAGAAATAAACATTTATTGCTAGGGAAAAAAAAAAATACACCTGGTGTCAACCCAGATGAAATAGGCAGAGATGAGATGCAAGAGAATTGTTTTCAAAAGACATACTGGAAGGATTCTGATCCTTTGCCAACGTTAATCATTGTAGCTGCACATACTGCCATGAAACTGTGCATTTGTACCTTGTACATCAGCTGAGGACCCAGACAGCTGACCTATAGAGGAAAAATCCTAAGGCTTAAAAATACTCTGCTTAATAATGAAGAAATTCAACTAATCGAAGGGCTAAGCTCTAGATTTCAACCTCTCTAACCTATCCATTTATCCAGGACCTTAAATGACTTTCTATGACAACAAAGCCTGTGCACAGCCCTTCAGAGCATCCACCAAGAGGCAGCTCCCTCTCAGTGCTTCTTTTCAGTTCTTAACTGTTCCCCCTTTCTTTTCTGTCAGGTGAGACACAGCTTAGATTGTGTGGTATAGCTCTTTTAAGCTGCAGTATTATTTCTGGGCAGGAGAGGTCAAGCAAACAAGGTCTTGCACCTAGCCCTGAGGTTTGTGGTCGTGCTAGTGACCAGAGTTAGCCTCGACTCCATTAGCTGACTGCAGGCAGAGCATGTGTCTCCTGCAGTGATGGAATTTTATTGCAGAGCAGGAAAGTACTGTAGCAAGCGGGAGGAAGGATGCTTTTACTAGATGTGTTTCAGCTATAAGTTTGTGGAGTCTGTCCCACCACACCTTAGAGAGCTGGAAAGGAGGAGAGAACTTGACTTAGAGGATGAAAAAATACCCCTAAAATCACATGGATTTTAGCCTCTTTGGCCCTTAAGTCATTACAGATGTCAGTGTATCTGGGTAGTGGCATGAAGTAGATTTAAAAAGATGGTAAGAAAACACATCCTAAGAAATGATACAGGATCTAGTCTTCTCTGTTGTATACTCTCCAAGCAACAGCGTACCTTGGGACCATACAAATAAAACACCATTAAAGCATTTAGTGGCTACTCTGCATTCCACTTTGCATTGTCTTGCCCAGTTTACAGGATGCAATGTGATGGGCAAAGCCTATTCCTTTCTCTCTCTCTCATTCCTATGAACACAGCAAACTTGAGAACTGCCTGATGATTCTTGGCTTTACTTCAAGCTGAAGCAAAGATGACTTTGTGCCATTTTTTCTGACTTGACTGAAGAAGTCTTGTGTCATTATTCTACATGACAGTTGATCTATGTTTATGCTAAAGGTTTGAGACATTTTTGTTTCCTTATTCTGCTTCCAAATGCACTTGGTACTTGAAACTTGGCTTACTTCTGGTGTGTAAGACAATTCAGGGTCAATGCCTGTGCATTATATTTAGGCAAAAATATATCCAACTTTCTAATAAAATCAATATTTACTTTCTTAGGTGATAAACTATCATTTATTTTCAAGGTTATGAGAAAATAGTAGCAAATGCAGTGGAAGGAACTATTTTAATATTCAACTTTGTTCCCTAGTACTATTTCATACAAATAATTTTCCTTTTTATAAGCTTTAAATGAAACACTGCCTCTGCAGAATTCAGTGCACATTTTTACCATAGACTGCAGGCCAGAATTTCTCCTTTTTATGCACTCTTCACAGAAGGCCTGATCCCGATTTTCGTAACACTGAAATGAATAAATTAGCTGCAATCCCATTGATTTCAAAACGATTTGTCATCTGAGTGACGTTTGTTCTTTGCCTAAGTTTTGGAGCCTGAAGTGCAGACAGATGCCATAAGCAAGTTTTTTTTGTGCTGTTTTTTTTTCTTAGACAATAGCTTGTGACTCACCAATGGGAAATACTTATTAAAGCAAAGAAAATAGAAAATAGGTACAGCAAACCTAAACACCAAAAATAATTCAAGACATAATTAGATCGTCTGTAGGACAAGATCTGCAGTGAAGAGATTGCTCAGTGTTAAGGAATATTAACTAGGAGTTATCCTTGAGTAGAGAAAGCTGTGGGGTTTAATTTTATTTCAAAGGTGAAGACTGGTAGAGTTCTGAAAACAGCAAGTTTTATATTCTTTTCTTTCCCCCTGAAATTTTGAGTGCATAATAAATGAGCCATTGCTAATGCCACAGATGCTAATTTTCACAACCATGACTGAAGTGATGTTCATTTCCATTTGCATTTCATTCTAACAATGATGAGAGGTGATGAGTTGATGATAAGATGTTTTCACTGTACTGCCCGCTGTGAGAATTTATGCTTATAGGCAAAGATGACACATAGTTCTGTCATTAAAGGTCTTTACTGTATTGCCTCTTGAGGAAAGGATCTTTGTCAAAATCCATTTGAACTCTGTTAAATACGCAGAAAAGGATGACAACATCTGGGAAGTAGTTTCAAGACCCTGGTTTATAGTTGAAATACCTGTGGGCCTTTATTAGGGAGGGTTCAGAGAAAGAAAAAAATTGTACCTGTAGCAACCTTGTATGTATAGATGGGGGAAAAATGGATTGAGGGTGACATTTCAGAAGTTGTTTCCTGTCTTCCTCAGTCTTCATAAAAGCTAGAACAAGGTTAAAGTTAACCTTGGGTTATTTTTCTTGTGTGAGTGGAAGGCTCTATAATCATGTTACTGCTCTTCTTACCTCTAGCATTTTCTCTTCTTCATTTATATTATCAGCCTGTTTTTTGATCACCAGCCAATTTTTTTTTTTTTTCAACAGGAGCTTCAGAAACTTGTTTGTGCCTTACCATATGTGTTAGCATCTCTCTTCTAGTGAGGTCTTGAAATCTGAGGAATTTTGATATCTAGTAAGGGTCCAGGGTCTTTGTGGGGAAAGAACAGCTATGTCCTTCCTGCCTCTTGCCAGGAGGCTAATTAGGATGTCCAAACTCCACATTTTGATGCTCAGATCAACCCAAAGGCTTGTTGAGGCCTCACATAACTCTAGACTAATTTGTGTGCCAAAGGGAAAAATGACATGTGTGGCCTGGTACAGTCCTGGCCTCTTTTGTATATTCCCTTGATTACAGCATTTTAAAAAAATTTGTGAAAGTGTGCAAAATTCAAGTCATTACTTATTTATTCTCTGTCTTGGTCTTCATTAGCCAGGCTTAAGTCCTTAGTAGCAGAATATTTTAAAACAAGTGAGAGCAAATATCCTGAAGGGACTATGTTCACATTAATATTAATTTTGCTTAGAGTAACAAACCCAGTGTGGTTCTTTGTTTGTTTTACAAAGAAAGCAGGAACACTTCAAGATGTCTGAACCACCTTCTCCAGCCTTTTTTAGAAACTAGACTATCAACTACAGCATTTATAACTACTTTTTGATAAATGCTGTAGCACAACTACCAAGGTGACATAAATCAACATTAGTTGCCTTCTAATTCTTTAATTAGCTTCATAGAGTAGCTGATTTTAAACCCCAAATACCTCAAGTTAAATACTGGCCAGAATATCTGTGCTGGAAAAAAAGCAGTAACTGTGTACAAGCAGAGCAGGCAGAGGATGTGGCCTGCAGTTTTCTGTAGGTGTCAACACCTCTAGTAATCTGTGTCATAGCATAAATGCAGACTGAAGTCATGACAAAGACATCACTGGCCAGCTGGTATAAGCAGTCGGTGGGGGCTGCAAACACCTGAGCCAGAAGACTCAACCCCTCGATACGTGGACAGAAATCCCCAGCAATATCTGCTGCAGAAAAGGAAAATAAAAAGTCTTCTTGGCCTCTGTAATCACAATATCCCTTAACTTTTATCTTCTGAAAGCTTGCAACAGAGACTGCAGAGTTACTTGAGATCTTAGAAACAGTTTTACTCTCTTTCACAAATTGGCAATGTCAATGTTTTTGCTCTAGACATTTTGCTGTTTGGCATCAGGCTACAGATTATATATGCTATGAATATTTGGTAATTTATATGTCCTTTAAAAAATCCTAATGGAAAACTTTGTTTCCTACACCAGACGAAGGCATCTATGTGCACGTGTGTTCATATTCCACAGGAAGATGAATGACCACCTACATATTTCCCCAAGCAAAATCTCTCCTGTAGACCTGCTTGCTCTTACAGTTCTAGCTTTTTATATCTTTTTCCACTTACAGTGCACCCCAAGAGCATGTTCTTACTTTTTTTCTTATTCTTAGACTTGAAACTGAAATTCCAGCTTAGGGAAAAGTCTTGAGACTTTTAACTTCTGCTTTGACTGTACATATTACACACCATACTGCCACTATTTTCCCCATACCTCTTCAGTTTATTTCATGGATACACAGAAAGATGGATAATGATTTCACCTGTACAACAGTTGTAACAACGACTGGCATCTTTCTGGTAAACTGAATGTCAACAAAGGGTCTGTCACCTCTAACCATCACTCAGCATTGAGGGTGACAAGCAGCTTTCTCTGGGTAAAAAAATCTAGTGATCCACCTAACATTTTGCACCATTATGTCTTCTGGATGGAGTTTTAGTCCCTTTCCTACCCTTTTATATCTTCATCTCTTTTGTAATCTTCACAAGAACAACCAAGTAACCTTACAGTCTTGTCCTTGATTTCCAAGGGATGATGAATGATTATTTCTTTGAGAACTATAGGAACCTTGAGGACTATAGGAACTTGGTGTAAGAGTGACCTGAACAGAAGCAGGATGATACCTTGTCTTTAGATGACTAGATTTTTTTTTTTTTTTCCTGGGATTGCAGTTATAGAACTTACGATACATAGAAAGCCCAGAATTAAACTTTAGAATTTTGGCACTAAGTAGTTTTATGCAGTGCTAAATAACCAGGAAGCCCTGAGCTGGAAGCCTTCAGCTTCCATACTGATATAAACCCCAAAGTTTATTGAAGTTATTTTATGAGTTCAAATTTCCAAGGAGCATATTTTAGATTCCTAGGCATATGTTGAGCAAACATGTCTAGTTTTTGAAATTTGTGACGCCACAATGAAGTGCTGTGTGTGCTTTCTTCAACTGGACAATAAGGATAACTTTGGCCCATTGATAGAGGATACATGAAGTGGAAAAAGTGGTGACCCTGACCATCATTTTAAAGGAGTCAAAAGTTAACCCACTGTAATGAGTATAGCTTTTTTTTTTTTTTCCTAAGATAAAAATAGTATAAATAAATGGACATATAGATCTGACGAAACACTAAAATTCACAGTGACTGATGATAGATACTGCACTGAATTTTGCTTCTCTACTGTAGTGCACATCCATTAAGGCAATTTCAGCTAATCTCACTGTGGATTCATTACTCAAGCGTAGTCAGGATGTCTGAAGGGAGATAATGAGGGGGAAAAAAATTGTCCTATTGTTGGAATCTTATTCTTTAGCTTAGTTTGTTTATCAGGCTCCATAATATTTGTGTCCTGATAAATAAGTTCCAGTTGCAATTAGTTATCATAACAGATGACTAGCACATCTTCATCTACGTACAAGTTCAAAATTATTCCATAAATAGATCAATTAACTTTGTGTTCTCTTCACATCACATGTCTATACATATTTCCAGCCTGCAGTATACAATGAAATGGACACAAGGTGGGCCATTGGGCTTTTAAGATTTTCTCCCTTTTAGCCAAAGATGCAAGCATCCATGGAGTCCTTAATCCTATATCTTTTTCTCTAAGCACTAACATCCTCAATGCATACTGCAATATCAGCAGTCTCTTAATGCCTTCCAAAATTTCTCCTCTAAAGACCCTAAGAAAAGATTTGTTCATTTTTTACTCATTTAGGATTACATAGTGTATATCTGCCCCACATAAAGCTGTCACTATATTACTTTAAAAAAAAATGAAAAACATTGAAGTTCTAAGAGCCTGGTTGTGTTGGAGACTGCTGAAGATGGGAATGTTTATAAGCTCTGTGATATTAACTGCAGCACTCAACCTCAGGTGACATAAAGCATGCAAAAAAGAACTTTCTGTCAGTTTTATTATTTCTAAAAAGGTTCCCCTTGAAAGAGAAGAGTGACCTTGCTCTGCTGAGCTGACATATGCCACTGAATTAATGGCTAAGCTTTGCTGTAGGGAAGCTTGCAGAAACATTACAACTCCAATGGCTGAGTTTGCTGTGAACATTAATCAGAGGGAACAACATGATGTATCAAACACTCATTTATAAGTAATAAAAACTAATTCTCTTCCTCCCCCTCCCCCCCAAGTTTCTTAGAATTAGCTTATTGTTGATCATTACCTGTTGTCAAGGATAAGACTGCAGTACAGCAATAAAACTTGTAAAAAAAGTTTTGTAAAAAAAAAAAAAAAGACAACTAAAGTTTGCTTACGCTTCAGGAAAAAAAAACAAACGAGCTTTTGGGACGGTCAGATTTAACTGTGACTTAGATGTTATTTTTAAATCTTGTTTCCCTCTGGAAGGTCATCTGAAGGAACACCTTCCACTGCAAACATGCCTCTGCCTAGCAAGGAGTGCATAGAAGGCATTTCATTCGCAGCGATTCCCTGGGAGCAGGAGCAGCTCCCACGCCAGGCATGGGCGAAGCGTAAGGCAGCCAAGGCGGCTCCTGCTGCCACTGAAGTAAAGCAGTAAAGGATGTCGTATGGCTGTGCTGCACTGCTTGGGTCACAGAGGCTCTGACCAAAACAGTGTCAGGAGTATTTTCTGACTAGGCGGGAGTATTTTCTGCCTTTCTGCTCCACTTTGGGGCGGGCAGACAAGTGTGCTGTGGTTGGTAGCTGCGTCTGCTTCTCAGGCTGCTGAAAGGAACAGCAAAGCCCTTGGACATGCCCTGTCTCCCCGTGCTATACTGCACGGCGTCTATGTA
The DNA here is from genome assembly GCF_000691845.1 of Merops nubicus. Classification (NCBI taxonomy): domain Eukaryota; kingdom Metazoa; phylum Chordata; class Aves; order Coraciiformes; family Meropidae; genus Merops; species Merops nubicus. Next base: position 23,819 of record NW_008586917.1, on the reverse strand, counting down.
TGGCACAAGGCAGTAAGCTCCTCGTCACTGCTGCTGCTCTGGTGTGGGAGCATTCATGGCACCTGCATTCCCACCTCCTCTTGGGGGAGTACGTTGACTGCCCCACTCTGTGTGTGCTGGACAAGCATGAGGTTGCCTTTAAAACTGAGCCCCTGTGGGCTGCGTGCTTCTCGGCTCGTCTTTGGGCATAGGCACTTCCATCTTCACCTAAAGCCCACTCTGCAAACACACGTGACTAATTTCTCTTGCACGAGAAAAACAGCTGAACCCTGCAAGGTCAGGACCTAGATAACACACAGCATTAATAAAATCATGCTGTATAAGTAAGCAGGGAAAGGACTTTAATTGAAGCAAGGTATTTAATTGTTAAAATATGAGAATTTATCTGCGAATTCATCTGGTTTGGAGAGAAGAAAATTTCAGGAGAGGAAAGATGCTGGTATTTAAGGGATTAAAGATCAAAGCCTGCAATGCTTACGGAGTGTTTAACCAGTCTTTACTCAGACAGCACTCCCCTTTACTGCAGTCATAGTTCTGTGGAGGGTGGATTTCCAGGCTTGTCCGCTGATTTTTCTGCCTATGTGTAAATGAAGGGTAAAAAAAGATAGTGGAGAGTTAGAAGTGCACATCATGCCAAGTCCTTAACTGTCATTTTCATAGCTCCTCTGAGTTTGTCACACATCCTTAACCTTCTTTTAAAGTCATTTTCTTTTCATGGATTTGTGTGCCACTGAAAGTCACTTTTAATTAAATGTCATATAAATAATAAAGTCTTAATTACATAATTATTGCAAATACCTGTGTGTGCACTCCCAGAATTGGACAGACCGCCAAAGAAGCACTTGGAGTGACTTTTCTCATTGGGAACTGAGAGTGCTCTGCAGCAACTGGCCAGGAACGATGGTGCTCGAAATTCAGGGTCAATGTGCATTTAAAGGAAGAGGAGTCAGGACTCTCCCCCCTTGCACATGTTGCAACACTCAGCTGCAAAAAACTTTCTTCGTATTAAGATCAACATTTCTTAAATAGATTCCTTACTTAGTTCCTCACAAATTTATTGAATCAACACAGCACATTTTTTTCCAGATGAAATTGCCTTTTTGCTCAGACTTCCTATGTGGCTTTCCTCTTCCTGAGGAAGACTTACAGACCTTGCAAACCATCTTGCCCTCATCTAATGATCTTCATGAACCTTCATCTTCATGAACAGTAGTTTCCTCCTTGCTGTCAGCTGCATCAGTGCCTGGCCATGCAAGGTGCCCTTTGAAAGGCCTCGAGAACCAAGTTTCTAGTGGAAACTCTGACGTGCGGGTTGGGTTATCGGGAACTCCGTCCTTTGTGTCAGCACTGGTTCAGGCTTGAGGGGCTGAGGCTGGTACCAGATGGAGGTACAGATAAAATAGCCACTCATTGTTTGCTTTGGAGAGCAAAGTTTGGTGACCTATTTTAAGTACGGTTAACAAATTATTTTATATAGCTTGTTTTTCTTTTATTTTCCCCAATCGTTTTCCATTATTAAAATTAGGCTGTTTGCTCTAATGCTTCATGGTATCACTTTTTTTCAAAGCCCACTTTGCTCCCCTCTATTCCCACCTCCATGCAGTTGCTGAATACCAGACCACGATAACAACCTATCTTTTATAGAGTCATTTTTAAGCCAGTTAAAAATGCCATTTTAGAAGATTGCCCTATTTGAGTTAGCAAGAACAAGCTGTATCTTTTTTTTATTGCTTTTGACTGGTGAAGTACAAGGTTTAGGCCATGTTTTGTGTGGGCTATAAGTTATATTAATAGCTTGGTTAGTGGTCAGAAGTTCTATATTTGTAACTAATGTGTAAATAGGAAAAAATCCCTGATGTAGGGAGGTCATGATGCTTTCTTTTTCTTTACTTCTGTGTTATTCTTGGAATTACTGAATCTGGTATGTAAATTCTCAATCTTTATACAGAAGGAACAGGGGTGTTGTTTTGCTTTATTTGTTTGTTGTTCGTTTGATTTTTTTTTCCATAGAACATCCCAAAAGCTAAAAACTGCTACCTTGCCTTCTGGGAAAGTATACAATTTCTTTGATTATCTGTACAAGAAGATAAGCTAGCAGAGTGGCAATATTCATCCCTACTTGGGTAACTCTTAATTTCCTTCTCATAGTAGTCTCCTCCTTATGAAGGGACTAGGAGCATCAGAGAACAGAAGAAATGAGTCAAACCCTGAGCTCCACTTATCTCCAGCGATCAAAGCAGTAAGCACAGACTGTCCTCTTGGGAGCTGCTGTGGCTTCTTCTGAGGAGAGAGTGAAGAATACAAATGCCTGTGACAGGCAAGGAAATTGGGCAACATGCTGAGCTCCCTTTTTGTTATTACCAGTGACCACATTTGCCCCTATACAGTCTGGGTAGTCTAAGGATGAATGGAAGCTAAAAATGAAAACGCATGGATGAATTTGAAGAGATTAACTTGTGCAAGAGGCTCAGGACAAAGACATTGCATCATGCTGGACTTAAAAGATATATTGAATAGGGCTAGAAGCAAAACATAATGGGTGAGAATTTCTCACAGCAGGGAGACAGATCTCTGAGCAGTATGAACTGTCCAAAGAAAAACAGGAAATGAATAACACCCATAATGAGTATTTAGCAGGATAACAGGTGCCAATTTTAGCTCAAAGATTGTCTTTAGACATTGAGAAGCTCTGACTAGTTTATTGTAAGGACTCACTTCTCCTAGGATGTGCCCTACAATGGGCGAACCTTTTATATCAGAAAGACACATTGCAGGACCTCTTGTTTTCTATTTGTATATCATACCATTTTCTGGGAAAGAAGATGATAGGCTATTTACAGACAAACCAGATCACCAAATGTAGACTGGCCAGATTAAAATAAAGATGAGCTATGTAGCACTTACCTCTTTAAAATGATTATTTAAAGTTCCTGGATTTCAGGGAATTGAAGATAAAGGAAAAGATGGAAGAAGGATTTAAAATACTGAAAAATATGTTAGCTATTTCTTTTTATGCTAATTTGGTATACTGAAGGGGAAGGGATGAAAGTTAATGCATTGATTTGTAGAAGTGATTTCATCGGTCCTTGTGTGGGAAAATAAGTGTTTCTCCCCTGCCCATGCCCCCATTACATTTTACTCAGCAAATTCATGTTTGCTTAGCATATCATTGGTAGCTCTTGCATGAATTGAGCCAGAAGAATCACTTAATTTTATAGGATGCTGAATCCTGGTATCAAAAGTCAATAGCATATTTTCTCCTAGTAGTTTTGCATTTACTTTAAAAGCTTCCCTTCTCCTGGAAATAAGGTCTGTCTGTATCTTCACAAAGTAGGTGTTCCCTGACACTAATGCAGTGACTGACACCACTGAAAGTAATAGTCTTGCTCCCTTTGCAGCCCAGAGCTCCTAAATCTGCTTTTCGTTATCAGTATAATGGGGCTGAATACATTTTTAAGAGATGGTAGCTATTGATTACTTAATGGAAAAAGTTAGTATAGAGAATTGCTGAAGCAGCCCTATTTAGTGCTCTCCAGTGCAAGAAGACCATTATCTAGAATAGTGGAAATCATCCTGTAACCCTTATTAATATTTAATAGGAATGAAGCAACATTGAAGTACACTACAAAATAGCCCAAGGCTCCTGCACATGTAGGATATAAGGTTGTTTCAGGGGTCAAAAAAGAATAACGGCTTTCCCTGTGCTCAAGCTGTTTGTAGGTAAGACCAACAATAAACAATGTTTTTCCTCGTGTTCCTTTGAAAGTATTTGCAGCACATCTGCACTTTAATATACAGTTATTCCTACTAGACATCTTGAAATGATTGAATGCAACAGAAAGGTCAGTGTATGTTTAGACATCATTGTTGAGACTATTTTATACTTGCCCAATATTGCTGTGAATCCCAGCCTCCCTCTTTCTATCCCTCCTGCTCCATGCTGCAGGGCACATTTGGCTGGGTTGACAAGCTGGTGAAAGGTGTTAATCCTGTCTAATAGAACCATAATCCTTGGGGCCACGGTTTTATATCATCTATTGAGCTAACCCAGTCACAGGATATTGCTCATCTACTTAGCTGCAAAGTTCTTTATGGGAATTTTAGATAAAATTTGTGTACAATCTAAATCGTCCTTTTCAATTTCACAAGGTAAAAACAAACAAATAAACTACAATGTTTAGCCAACGGAGATTTTCTGGGAGATTACAATCAATTAAGAGGAGAGCTGGGTGGATTTTTCCTTTTTTTTTCCTCTCTCTCTCTTTTTTTTTTTTTCCCCCTCAGTAAGTAGTAAATGTCATTTTACTTATCCAAAAATATTCACAAATCTGGGTCTGCTTCTCCAAATAACCTTTGGCTGGAAATATTTTTCAGGTTAGATATGCTCAGAAATGTAGTGGGAAAAAAAAAAAAAGTGATTTCTTCTTCCTTAAGCTGCAGTGCTTAGAACATGGACCCAAAATTTGGCTACACTCCTTTTCCTTCCAGCTGCGCTCAGGCCTCTCCCACTGCTATGTCTACATTAAATTTATCAGAGTAGGGGATAGATGGAGCTGGTTAATAAAGAAGTGTGGGAAAACAGGGAAATGGAACAGCAAGGAGCTTTAATTTTCAGTTGTGCTCCAGGAGATGCTGATTTTCTTCTCAAATGGAGACTTTTAGACAAAGTATTTTCACATGGCTTCACATAGCTTTTCTTTGTCACATTTTTTATTCCTCTGCAAACTATTTTTAGTTTAAAATGACTGCGTGTAAGCGATAAAGGAGCTAATACGTGTAGTAACCCTGTGATTTACGAGCAGGGACAGAATAAGACGGGGTCCTTCCTGGATAGAAACACCCAGGGGAGGTATGTGTGTGCTCCACACAGCTGGTATCATTTTGATGAACAACTTTCATGACACCACGGTTGCAAAGCCTGACTACCACCTCACCATCCTGTGTGGCATCAGGAGCCTGACAGTGTTACTGATGAGTCCTGCAGAGGACTGACTGCTGCCAGGGAAGAAGAGTGTAAGGAGACAGAGCAGCAAACAGCAGCCTGGTAGCTGTGAACAGAACAGGTACGAGGCCATACCAGCACTCAGAAACTTGCCAGCAGCCAAAATCATTCCTTAGGCCTCAGCTCAAACAGTTTTTCAAAAAACGGGTTTTCCAGCTTTCCAGAGGACAGTAATCCTGCAGCATTTCTAAACCCTGGTGCCTGGGCAGGGAACAGGAGGATGGGTGCCGTGCAGGTGGCGTTGCCGGCACACTGGGTGTTTGGGCAGCTCTGCCCCTCTTACTGCCACCAGGAGATTTCCCCTTAGCTGCTCTGAAAGCAGATGCATGCCAGCGTTACGCGTCTCTGCAACACACAGGCAGCCAATGGGGCAGCCTATTAAACCACTCCTTTTCTCCTCCTCTAATCTTGTCCAAAGGGTGGTCTATCTCAGTTGCCTCTGAAGCTACCTCATGAAAACTTTTACCTGGTAGAGAAGATTGAAAAGGTGTAATGGTAGAGCAGGACCAGGAGCTCACAGGTCGTGCATTCCTGGATGGAGAGCAAAAGGAGGTAGTTAGAGATATTGGGGAAGAGGGCATGATGGCTGCTTCGGAAACCTGGTGGAAGGTGAAAAGATGGCTCAGGTAGGGCTTGGGGGTAAGAAAGCAATGGAACAAGGAACTGCTTTGGCTGAAATAATGTGGGCAAGGTAAACTGATGAATAAACGGAGTAAAACCTGCAACCAGGTAAACTGAAATCACTTACATGTATTTTCCTTCCAGCGGGGATTTTGAATACTCGGAAATATACTGACACAACATTACGTAGCATAAAATAGTAAATCCTTCTTCAAGAAATCTGATACTGCATTAAAATACCTTTATTCTGTAAGACAGAGTAAAGAACTTTAAAGGAAGTTATTCTTGATCTATCTTTGAGTATACGTGAAGATATAAAATGAGCTTTTAAATACATTGTAGAGTTGATAAACATCCAAATTTAGGCTGTTATTAGGGCCACACTTAAAAGGAATTCTGATTTGTCATCAATGTTGATTTTATGCAGTTTGCCACAGGGTCAGAAAACTTTGTCTGAGCTTGCCTGGCAGACATTTCTGTGTGACCACTCTTGCAAAAATCGTCTTAACCACTTCTCTCCTTACCATGTAAATCTTCCACACAGACAAAGGGTGAAAATTAAAAGCTAGTAAAAATAATCCATTCATGGTCTCTTACTGCACAAGCTCAGATGATGCAGCCTTTCTTACATGCTGTGGCACAGGGGAAAATCTCTGCACATTTAAAAATCAGATTTTCAAACTGGGGGATTGGGAAGGAAAACACAGGGCCTACCTGGTTATTCTCTTAGTTACTCCCTCTGCAACATAGGCATTTTGGAAAAAATGTGTTCATAATCCTTGGCAGTCCTTGTTGATTCCCATCGGTAAAGAACCATAAGCAGTCTCCCAGCTGCAAAAGTAAACTGTACAAATTGCCACAGTTGAAGCCACCATAACTGACTCTATAGCTTGTACAATATTGATGGAAACACCTGTTTTTTTCTGAGCTCATGCACGGCAATATTACACAGAACTCATAAATATCTGTGTATAATTAATGTGAAATTGATGTAGAAGAACTTTATCACACTCGTGATCTAGACAGTATTTGGCGTAGTATTGCTTTTCTTATTCATTTTCCTGCTTTTGGCTGTACAACCACTATTTTTTTCCCTTATAATCACCTCCTAGTTTGTTTCTAGCTGGATATAGCAGTTCATGGTCCACTGATCTGGGAGAAATTTTTAACACAAGCAGGCAACTTGACAGTTGTATTTAAGTTTTAATAACAGAACAAAACACCATCAGTGAGTCAAGTTTTGTCTTCTGATCATTTTTTTACATTTTTTTTTTTAATTTCTTTTTTTACAGAGAACAAGCAGCTTTGGAAGCTTTGACCGTTTCAGGCATCACTCAATATCAAAGACAGATGAGTCAGCTGAGGTCTGTATAACACCGATTTTTTTCTTCAGTTCACTTTCCCACAACAGTTATGCAAAAAGACTGGGAAACTACTGTGTAAATTTTACACTGAGAACTTTACTTGTATACATGAACCTGACTGGCTAATTGGGCCCTTGCCAAAATGAACAAAAAGAATCACACACGAACTTTGGTACTTTGATGGGAAGAGAAGAAACAATTTTTCAAAAGAATAGAAGTGCACTTCAGGTTGGTGCACGTCCAAAGTAACCGTCATTTTTGTTTTCAAGAACTTGCATAAATGCCCTCAATTCTTGTTTGGATTAAGAACAAGAAACAATAGGAAGCAAGATTTTCTAGCATAAAATATATTTTCTTTCTGTCATTCACACATGCAGTGGTGTGCTGCTAAGCTGTTTAGGAAGACAATTCCCCAGGAAAATGACTATGATTGACATTAGTAATCTTAGCTGCACTGGTGTCCTTAATATTTTTCTGTAATTCCTATTCCACTACAGTGAATTTCATTTTCATAATCAGCTGGCGCTTACCTTTTTATTTCAAATCAGATATCTGAGCTGGAGACTATAAGTGACGGAGATGCAGTACAAAGTAAAGCTGCAAATAACGGAGGAAGTTTGGGTAAGAAGATGAGAGCCATTTCCCTCACCATGAAGAAAAAGATGGGCAAAAAGTACATCAAGGCACTCTCAGAGGAAATGGTAAATACAGCTTAAGAATCTTGTGTTTGATGATAACACATATGAAGTAAATGTTAAGGGCACTTTTCCTGTTCATGTTTCAATTGCTATAAATTATGACAATCCAGAAAGACACGGAAGCACATACTGAATTAAAATAGCTTTTAGTACATACCCTTTCTTTCACGTGCATGCTAAAGTACACAGAAATGCATGCACATAATTAAAGCATCACATAGTAAAGGCCCAAGATAGACACAGGAGTTTTACATCATTGAATTCTGCTTTGTCATCAAGGAGCATCTGTACAAGCATCACAAAAAAGTCTCCTGATGTGGACACAAGGAGAATTGGATGAACCCCCTCAGAAGTCTGATACTGAACCTGTACAAAATCCTTCATTAGAAGAATATACCTTTCAAAATACAAGAATTATTTCCTAAGTTTATTTGTAGAGGTCAGCTATTGTCCTAGATAGAGCATGACAATGCATATGCCTTATCTGCTTTTACCTTATCTAATCTTACTGAACCTATCTTTATTAAACAGAAAAAAAAACACAAAATGTTTCTTACACTGTAAATCCTCTTTTCTCAATATGTTGTGTCAGTGAGTTCCAAATCTTAAAAAACTATAAAAAAAAGGAGTTGTCATACTTAATCATCCTAAAAAATCTAGCTAGTCTGAATCCTATCTCACACATGTCAATATCAAAGAAGAAGGGAAAATAAATAAGAAACTTCACAAGTAGAGAATAGTGTTTCATATTTTAGACCATTTTTGGAGGTCAAAGTCAAGGATTCCTATTCCCTTAGTTTAGTTTGCATTTTTTTTCCAGAAATTCAAGAGATTGCAATCTATGAGTTTTATGTTGTAAGAAAGAAAAGTCAAGATTTCAACATTTACCTTCTGCACACTTATGGCAGTGATTCACATGACAGAAATCCAATGAATTATCTGATTGGACACACATGTAGCATAATCTCCATTCCTGCAGGAGATGATGACAATCAATACCAGACCACTTATCAATATATGGATTAAGCTGCTGACTGGTGTAACAAGCACTCTCCTTGGTGAAAACCAATATAGTCTTTTATTTCAATGCCATGCCTTATACATACCTGCATGGGTCTCTACTTCGTACATGCACTGCCATCTTCACTGACTTCATCAAATAATTAATACTCCCCAAATATAACATAACATTCTAAGTAGTGCAGGATACTTCAGTTGCATCAGAATATCATGCACATTGACAACGTGGTGAAGTCTGCTGAAGAAACTACATCCTTTGAAAGCTCATTGTTATTTCATTTTTTTGTTACATCATCCCTAACTTACCCGTGAAAGAAATATGGATCTTTTTGTTTTGAATAAGCTGCAATTCCTGAGGAGGTGTGATTTACTGTTATATATTCAAGGGGCTGATTTCATACACCATTAGATTTTGTGAGAGAAACATGCATCTGTTAATTCTGAAATGCACTGGATTCTAAGATCAACGTGTAGGTTGGGCAATGTGGTGAGCATGGTGCCAGAACATGCCCACACCATCCATGTGTGCAAGCTGCCTCCAGAATGACATCCAATGGCTGGGATGCCAGCCTGCCATCAAGTGACCATGATATTCAGCAGTTAACACAAAACACAGCTGTGTCAGCTAGAACTTCCCCATGTCCTTTCAGAGTTAAACTTTATATTTCCTTCTCTGAGACAATCAGAAAAAACACCTTGTCTGACTACCTGTGAATTTCCTGTTACAAGCGCTTGTTGCTGCTGTAGTATATTACAGACTTCTGAGCTGGAAAATAAGTTTAGCTGCTTGAGCAGGAGTGAAGCAAAGTCAGTGGGGTAGAGAGAAGGCAGGGTGTTTTCCAAGATCATAAGGTGCTAGAGGTGGTGCTGGGCATCCTTAGTATCAGGCATCAACTTCTAAAATGCTTTCTCACACAGAGTGGTTCTTAATAAAGTTAACCTCCAATCATGATTTAAAAGAAAAAAAACAAATGTTTGTTTAAAATAAATCTCTTGGTGGTTAATACCTGTTTTTTGTGTTAAAGAATGAAGAAGTGAAAGATGACTGTGATTCCGGTGGTGGAATACACACCGAGAAGGTTTCCCTAAAAGCCAGTGACTCTATGGAAAGTCTCTATAGTCTGAACAGTGGCCAGAGCTCATCTAGTAAGTACAAGATACCCATAAGTCTTATTCAGTTGCTGCAACAATATTGTTACTGTTTAAGTCTGAGGTAGCAGAGCTTGTGATCAAAAATGTAGCAAGCTCTTCAGTCTTGCAGACAAAAGTGTAATTTGATTAAATGTGTGGCAGCTAGGGTAGATATAGCTCCCTCCAGAAATAAGGCTAGTATTATTAAGAGTGGAAATATTAACTCAAGTAAGAAAATAACAGGTATTATATAATGGGGATGGTGCTGGTATATATGCCATAAATGTTTTTTTGGGATTATCACAGCTATGGTGCTGGTACCCACAGTGTTGCAGTCACTGAGCGCAGCCACACAAGCATCCTTTCTGGGGCTTGTTGCTGGGAGTTCATCCTTCGCCCTGCAGATGTGAGGCAGACAAAGTAAGAGGCCTCTCTGAGGAGACAGGTGATGGGTGCCTGACCTGGCAGCTTCAGATTATGATGCAGAGAGACAGCCTGCTTCTCCACAAACCCACTGAAAACACTCTCCCAGTAGGGTAGTCTCAGTCAGAGGGCAGATGAGAAGTGGCGCTTGCCTCCACCTCTCTATCCGTTGCTCTGCTGTGGACACCTGCTGGGCAGCAGGCCAGAGCTGTCCATGATGACGTTGCTGTGCCACAACTGCAGGTGCCATGTGAGCCCTGAGTGGGGACTCGAGCTGCAGTCCAGACCATTTGCACTTAGTAGTTAATCTGGCCCTCAGACAGAGCTGCGCATTTAAGCAATCACCTCAAACAAAACCATTTTTATGATCATTCTCTATGATGTGATTTGTGAAAATTGTATCTGTGAGTTTACTTCCAACACACTGCTGCTCTTATCTAAAAACATATTTGGATGGGATATTGCAGAGCTTGCTCAAATTTGCTTGAATTACTGTGCCGCTATTTTATTGCTCAACTTGGATAAAATGACAGGCAGAAATGTTGATAAGATTAAAATTTCCCTCTGCAATGCAGGTTCCTTTGATATTTCAGCTAGCTCTATAATGAAATAAAGTAACTTCTATGGTACTTGTTTTCATTTCTCTGAATAAACAGAAGTTCAGCAGAATTAATTCTCTAAAATGCACTTTTAGAGTACATTTTAGGGATCTGTGGAGGTAATATTTCTAAGTCTGTAAGTAAAGTGTTTAGTCCATTAGTACCATCACCAGAAAATTATTATTTTAGGGAAGATGTTAATGAAAGACCTCCTACCTATTTTTTTGGTCTCTTGTAGCAGGCTTTTTATTGAATGTATTTTTCCTGGAACGTGTCAAAACTGCCTAGAGTACAGGCTATCTCTAAATCAGTGCTTTTGAGTGCTCTTCTCTCAGCTGCTGTGCAGAACTGTGTGTCTGGGAATTCGGTGCAGATCTCTCAACCTGACTTTCCTTAAGGTGGGGTGACCAGCTGCTCAGACGGAACGAGCAACAGGGACAGCCTCCGGCTGGAGGAGGAAGTGCCGTACAGCGGGCCCTTCTGCGGCCGAGCCAAAGTGCACACCGACTTCACACCAAGCCCCTACGACACCGACTCGCTGAAAATCAAGGTAGACAACCGCTAGGATTCCTCTTTTCCAGAGAGAATGCCAGGGGGGCACTTCTCATATGGAAGAATATGTTTACTAATACATTTTTAACAGTTAAGCACATGCAATGCTCTAAAAGATCAATCTGGCTTTGCAATGCAAAATTTCCTCTCTTTCCATGCACAGATACATTTAATATCATTACCCTCCAGACTACTCATCTGGACTACTAATCTGGACCTTTTTCTTTTTCCTCTTTGTAAACACTTTCATATCCAGATCTTATGCACACTTTAGCATCTTTTCTTCTTCACAGCCTCTTCTTCTCATAAAAATCTTCTCCTGTATGTAACTGCAGTCTCCCTCTCTTCCTCTCTGCCTTACAATACCGATATTGCTCTGCTGGTATTTGCCGTCTTCACCACTTGTCTTCCGCTTCCACCCACATCTACAGCATTTCTTTCAAAACAGTTTAACTGGTCATGAAAGCAAATGTCTGCTGGGTCACACAGGTTCCCTTTTCAGACACCGGGGTGGTGTATTTTAGAATTAAAAACAATACTCATGGTTGAAATCCCCTACATTTCTCTCACCAAATTTCAGTATCCTGGATGAAAGTGTGTCTACACCTTGGTTTAGAGCCACTGTCTAATTCTGATCTCCATCCACATCTGAAATTTCTGAGCCTCCATGAGTATGTAAAATAATATGTGTGCTTATAGAGCTTTAAGCGAACATTTTCGTTTCCATTTCAGATGTGTTCATAGCTTTGAGCTCCATACTCTAACAAAAACAGAGCACTGGAACACAGTCAATTTCATACTGCTGTTTGTACTAAAAATAGGGTGACTACTTTCTTGACCAGACCAGAAAGGCTTTGAAAGTCTTGAAGTTCTTAACAGATATTTTAACAAACAGAGTTTGTTTTTTAACTTTGAAACAGAATGCCAAATGAGCTGTCAATGTCAGGATTTGTTGGATGATTCTTTAAAGACTTTCAACATTTTTATAAGTTCTGTGGTACTTGCCCAAAAGAGAGGACTCAGTTCTGAGGTCATGGGAGCAAGCTGGGTAGGGGGATGACTTAGAAGGGAGCCTTTTTACCACGTGAATTACTCAGAGTGACTGTTTTGCTGATCTGAGACCTCAGTTCCCACAGCATGGCTGTGAAAACCTTTACCAAAGAGCCTTCTTGAAGTAGCTGTGTTCTCACTCCTTTTTGCACTCGCATTTGTGAGCGAACGAACAAGTGTGGAGAGCTGAAGCCTTCTGATTTGCCCGCTGAGGTGCCTTCCACTATTTTCCCAGTCAGTTGTGTTAGTAATAGTGGGAAATTTGTCAGGACATTTGGGAAGGACAGACAGGAAGATATTAAGGCAGTTAAATTTTCTTTATTGCCTCTGAAAAATGTAGGCAGTGTTTTCTACTGTAAAATGGGTAAGGGTCAACCTTTCACACAGATCAGCTATTAGTTTTTGAAGATCCTTGAGATGTTGGATAATAAGATTATTGTGTAAATGGTTTGGGACATTTGGAAAATAACCTCACGTTATTCCCTTGTTTTTTGCGAAAGCTATGCCCACTATCCATGGCAAAAGTTGACTGATTGCTGATGCAATCCTATCCCTTTTCAGGGACCAAGGACACAAATGGTGAGAAGGGCTGCTTATGCTCACTGCTCCTTCACAGATGTTTGGAGATAAGGACTAACTCCATTTTCTGTAATTATTTTGCTGTGATTTTATAAAAGAAAGGAGCTAAATCTCAGTAATTTTACAAAGTTACTTTGCACTGACTAGTTAAGTTTCTATGCTGTTTGTGCTGGTTTTGGTCCGTAAAGAAAAGGCTGCCTATAAAGTGACATGTAAGCAGTGATGTGCTTTCTTTTATTGTTCTAGAAAGGAGACATTATAGATATCATCTGTAAAACCCCCATGGGCATATGGACAGGCATGCTGAACAACAAAGTAGGAAATTTCAAGTTCATTTACGTGGATATTATCTTGGAAGAGGAGACTGCACCCAGAAAGATAAAACCGCACAGAGGAAGCAAAAGGATCAAGCCCAAAACATTGCAAGAGCTCCTGGACTGTGTCCACCTGCAGGTCAGCCAACATGTTTCCCATCTGTATTTGAAATGTTCCATTTCTGTGCACTCAGGTTTGGAAGCCACTTACAAGCAGGAGTAGAAAGGTGTGTTTCAGCAGTTTTGATGGCAGCAAAGCAAAGCAGCTTTCTTTTATCTGATGCCAGTGACTTATAGAACTGCATTTTACCACATTTTCTTTGGGCTAAAAGACTTCACTACAAAGAGGCACAATGGTGACTTGTTAAGTCTCTGGAACCTGATTGGACCTGTGTGCCCAAGCGTAGGAGGTGTGTGACTGTGGAAACCTCAGGGACAGGACAGTGGTCTGACTCCAGTGCCAACATTTAGAATTTGGGTTTCTAATTTCTCATGATCTTTAGGGAGCTATAGTGTTTTTGCACTATGCTCATGCTGTGCCTCTCTCCCTCTCTGCAACCCGAGTTCTCGACTGGATTGCAAAGCATAATTAGGTCATGATTTACAGGTAACATTTTTAATAACGGTTATTGCTTTGCTGCTGATGCAAACACTCCTTTCCCTGGAGCATGTGCAGAGTTTCATACTGCATTGACACATAGCTCAAGGGGGACCACGTGTGACACAGCACATCTGAGGGCTCCCTCAGCTTCTCACCCTTGCATATATCAGAGGACTCCTCTTCTGCAAAGGCAGAGCACACTCTACCTCAGAGGCACTCCTGGACACAGCACGGGAAACACACATGGGGTGACCCACAAAAGTCCAAATGCTCAGCAGATTAAATAATTTCTGGCAGAGCTCTGTCCTCAGCCAGTTTGCTGCCAGATTCTTGTCAGACAACTCAGGCACAGATGCCGGAATGGCCAGAAGGATCCCCAGGCATCTGCGCCCCTGTCCTCTCTTGCTCTCCACTCTGGTTTAAAGCCAAAGCTGGGGTCAATCAGACTGGAGAATGGAGCCCATTTCAGCCCGATGAAAAAGTAAAAGAGAATTTGTTCTTTTCCTCTGCTATATAATATTTTTTTATATGAGATGGTTTGCTTGTTTCTTTTTGTAGGAATATGCCTCAACCCTCTTGCTAAACGGCTATGAAACTCTAGAGGACTTAAAGGATCTACAGGAGAGTCACCTGATCGAATTAAATATTTCAAACCCAGAAGACAGGGCAAGATTGTTATCAGCAATTGAAAATTTACAGGACTATGAGAGTAAGTGTTTAAGCTTTGTTGTCATGTGTGAGTTTTAACTGAAGAAACACATTTAAAGAAATAGTGATTCTCACACATCTGTTTTAAATATGAAACATGGAGTCAGATGGTTTTCTTATTGGCTCACATAGCAAAGTATGCTTTTCTAAATATGTATATGATTACTAGTAACGCACAAGTAATTTAAAATTTCTTATTTATAGGTCCTAGACTAGAGATGGGCAGCAACTATCGCTTAAGAGCAACCCTATGTATGTTTGGAGGCCCAACACCCAAGAGAACTTAAGTGACTTCCTGAAAGTTACATGGTCTGTTCAAGAGCAGAAAATAAAGCTGCCCAAAATCTGCACTAGTACCTGAACCACAATAGAGCTTATTTCAAATAGCTGCAGTACAGAATTTTCTTAACACTATCGAAACAACATTCTGCAAGAAGAATACAGGTTTTCCTTCCCTCACTTCATCCCACACTTAAATCCTTATCAGTTTCTTTTGTAGGAAGCTTTTGTAGAAAAACCCCAACATGTACTAATAGCAGGTTTGAATTCTTTTCTCAAGTGAATCTGACTCAGGTTTCCAGTGAGCTTCTGCATGCTGATCATATGGTGTGTGTTTATGTATGTGTATTCATCACCATTACGTCTTTTTCACTTGTTCCTTTCATTGGAAGTGGAAAAGCTTGGACAACGAACAGAAAATACTTTTCTCATGATATTTTAATGGTATTTCCAGCCTGAATTCTAATTTTTAAATAATTTATGTCAAATTCCTAGAAACTACAGCTTATCTACTTAACTAGACAGAATAAACAGGAGATGTTTTCCTCTTCATGACTATTTGTGCATACTCAGCCCTATGCTGAGAAGCCATTTCATCAACTGCGCACTCACAATTGAGAGGTATCTGAAAGAAAGAAGGAGACCTGGAATAGAAATGTCTTCCTCGGATATTTTAATGCCAGTTCTTGTCTGGACTCTACTTTTTGTCTCCTCAGTAGCTAGTTAGCTTTTCAGTTCTCACTCCACCACATGTACATACCTGGGTTTCTAAGCATGTCTTTGGCTACCTTATTCATTCAGCTTTCCCTGCAGATGTTCCCTCATCTCCCTCTTCATGTCTTTGCTGACCTTGTTTTTTTACTGTATGTCTGAGCTTTTTCTGGACCCAAGCTATAAATGCAGTCTTTCCTGTTCTTAGCTTCGAGGGAAAGGTAAGGTTCTTGCAAACATATTGGAGGAGCATTAAAAGGGTTTTCTTTGCCTGCGAGGTTCTGTAGTTCTCTCTGGTCTATAGCTTTGTGAGATGACAGGCTAGAAAAGGACACTAGGAGGGTTATGTAGAACTCGTGACTGAAAGAGTGAATCCAGGGAAAAAAGAGTTAAATTTTCCAAGAACCGTATTGCAGGGATCTAGCTAGAAATCATCTGAAAACACATTCATTTCCTTAGTTTGTCCCTAAACTGAGCATATGTATTTGTGTATAGTTGTTAAGTAGCCTTGCTGCATTCTCTGCACCTTTTATTGTGTATATTTTTCTGTGTCAACATTTAATACACACACACACACAGAGACAAAAAAAGCTAGATCGTAATTTTGCAGGTTTGCATCAGTGTAAAAAACAAAACCAAAACATAATGTTTTTAACAGACAACACAAGTGTCAAACTATTCTGGAGTAGTGAGGGTATGGCTTACGATTTGTATTCCTTGTGTAGCGAAAAGCATAGCGAGCAGCCTTAGAGACCTAACCTTTATAGAAGATGACACCAAAGTTTTCTTGTTCTGAAGGTGTCTTAACACTTTAAGTTCACACCTGTACAAGGACCAAACCTAACGATGTCCTTACGTGTCCCATACACTGAAAATTAATAAATTTACCTTAAATATCCAAATAGGGTTCTTCCCAATTGGCAGCCTGGGTTTAAGTCACTTCTCCAGGCAAAACAGTGTCCCTGATGTTATCTGTATGGTAGTCTAATAGTTTAAATTCTTGTAGTGGTTCTGGAAATAATAACATTAAATCTTACAAAGTGGCCCATGCTTCAGTATCAGTGATGACACTGTAGTCTTAGGTCAAGAGAGGAAATGAATATTTGCTTCACATCTACTTTAGATAGGTACAGCCAATCTTTCCAGTATTCAATTAAAAAAAAAAATAATCATATTCCCAGATGTTATGAACACTCACAGGGACCAGAACCAAGGCATCTTTATATACAATGCCAGCTATAGGCATTCATTTAAGTTTACTTGAGTTTCATAAGACTCAAGTATATTTTAAAGTAAGCCATGCATAAATACCTTCCTTTATAAATACCTTGGGATATTGCCTTGAATCAGCATTGAATCAAATTTTTGCCTTGTCTGTTTGCCAAAGTTTCGTAGCCTTTTTGACGTGACTGGTAGACACAGAACATGATTTAACAACCTTCTTTGAAAAGGTAGATACTAAAGACTAAAATTGATACAAGCTAATCATTTGACCTCTTTGTCCTTCTGTAAAGCCAATAGGAAAATTGGGTTGAAAGAGCTGGGGTGCTACTGTGAAAGTGAATTCTGCATCTGAACTGAACTTTCCTAGGTCAATATTTTATTTTTTCCTAAATGGACATGACTCAGTCCAGCATAAGTGATTTTTTAATTAAAATTGATTTTCTGCATTGCTTAGAAGTGAGCAGCATAATTACCCACAGCTACAAGGTAATCTGTTTACTGGCCAAGAGTATTCTAGATGTAAGCACAGCACTTTTCCAGATAAAAGTTTGCTCTTTCTATAAGTTTGGTGAAAAACAACAACAACAACAACAACAACAACAACAAACTAAGGACTTACATAGATTACATTTACTGTTCTAAGCCCACCTTTCTCACAGAGCTTGGAAGACTTCCATGTCTTTGCATTACATTTGTGCTCCCTCATGGGAACATGTGTTTGATTAATGGATGGTGTGTCAGGTATGGTCCAGAGTTGCAATGCAAGGGTTTCTGAGTTTCTGTGACTCTGCTATTACTCAGAACAGCCAAGCATGCTGGAACATAGAACGTAGCCTCATTTTACTAGGTTCTGCTATAAATGTAGTAAAACAAGATTTAATGTCTCTTTAATGTGAGAGCTGATACTGTGAATTGTCCAGATGTTTTTACAGGGCGTTTAATTTCGTTTTCTTTCCTCGGCTTTTTCTTGACATTTATTGTATGTTATACTAAGTGATTCTTCATGCCATATACTTGTGACTATATAATTTATGTTGCAGAATAGAGAATTATTGAGTTTTCTAATTATCTGTAGCAATAGTTTCCACTTTATAGACTTCTTAAAGCTGTCCAAAATGTAGGATTTTGTTTGCCGCACTGGCTGTAAGAATTTTTTCATCTTACTTTCGATTTAGACCTGAATGAATTTGAAAGGAAAAACTTTATCCATCTTATACCAGGAATTAACAAGTAATTTTTATTTAGCAAATGCTACCACAAAGTGTTTTTTTAAGCAGATTTTGCTTCCTGGTCCTGCACTATCTTCTTTCTCCATTTCCTGGGAGTTCGGCCCAAATTCACTATCTTCAAGTACTTCACGTAGAAAGGCCATCCTAGAACTGCAAGGCCTTGTAAATTCCTTGTGACCTTCCCCTCTTTCCCAGATCTCTTTTTAGATTTTCTATAAGTTGATCAGACCTATATACTTGGGACAAAATGATTGGTTTCCATGAATTCATGGCTGTGGAGGAAAAAAAAAAAAAGTTCTTTTATAAAGTATTTCTTAATAGCTTTCCATTCTTCTCCCAGATGGCTTCTAGACAGGAGATGGATGGATGTGCTTTTGTAGGATGCTATTTTTAAAGTGAAGCAGTTGCTGGATGGTTAATGAATACAGTAATAAAAGAAGTTTGGAAATTTTTCTTGACCGCTTCCCAGGACACACATTTTTGTGTGTGCAAGATAGCCTTCGTCCTCTTCTTGTTTAGATAACCTAAGTCAAGGGTTCATTCCTTATATTACTCAGAAGTTATTCTGATTTAAAGAAGAATTAGACTTCATTGGCTATATGCATACATTTCATTTCACAGGAAAAAAAAAAAAGTGTCCAAGTGTAATTTGGGGGAATAATATTTTATACTTCTCTCCCCAAATCCACTCCCTTAGCTTAATTTCAATATTTAAGTGCCAGCTCATATTCAAATCTCACTGCCAGTACCAGATATGGTTTGTGCCTTAATTATTGTACCTGGGCAGCAAGATCGTAGATAGCTGGGGATATGGCTTTCAGTTCTCAGTTGCACTCCTTACATGAGGACCTAGTATCAAGAGTACCATTTTTAACTGAGCAGCCCCTTTAAGTATGTGGGATTATACAATATCATGTCAAGGTTAAACAGCGCTCAAAGACAATCTCCCTTTCTCTTCTGTGGTGCAATGTATTGACTTGGACATAATATTTCCAGATTTCCCAAGGAATTTCATCCTTGCATGAGCATTTGCACTTTTCAACTCTTTTTCAGGCACATCTGTTTGCTTCTACATTTTAGAGAAGCTTCTCATTTTTGTTTTCACCATAGACTCTCCTCTCACATCAGTTCAGTATCCCTCCTGGAAAAGCTGTGCCACTGACTTCAGCAAATGCAATTTTTTAAGTTAGATGTTTGTAAACATCTACAAAAGATTTGCTCCTTTGAGTCCCCAAAATATTGCATGTGTCTACAGAATCACTCGAGATTTCTCTGCTTCTCTTTCAAAAAGTATCAACATTTACTGCTTCAGAATGATCTTTTCTGAGTTTGAGGCTGAGTTTTCATTTTAACCCTTTGGTGGTGTAACTCGTACAGGCACTACGGGCAGGTACAGGGCCTTCCTACATACGTAGGAGGTCTAACGTCAGCCTTGGAGACGTGCTTTGTTCTGCTCAGTTACTGTAGGGTGCTGCTCAGGGTGCCACCGCTGCACCGCCCAGGAAGGCTTGCGAGTGACTTAGCCTAAAGCATCGTGCTCCTCACACTCATAAAGCATGGGTGACCTTTTTGTCCAAGACAAAATCCAAGCCCTCTGCCACTCATCTGGTTCAAAATGTTATAACCACACAGGAGTCAGTGTGACCTCTGCACATTCTTGAGCTGAATTGCCTTAAACTTAAGCTTAAAGTGCCTTCCTAATCAGGATCTATCCCTGCATGTGTCAAGCACATCTAGGTCATTGAATAACAAATACTCATTTCAAAGATCTAAACAGCAAGGAAGATAAATATGCATCACACATCTATCATCAAGGCTAAAGGCCTCACATTTTTTTTCAGAAGTCTGGATATAATGCTACCGTCTAAAGTAGTATTAGAATATGTGTGTCAAAATGATGCATATCTTGGACTCTTCTGGCCATATCACAGACAACAGTGACTGAAAACTATTTATCTTATATGAAACAGCTTTACTGTAGAAAAATGATAGGACTTCCATTTGTTGATGAGATAGTTATTTCTGATGATTCTGCAACATCTAACAGCAGTTTAATTTTATCAGTTCCTGTTTCCTGTGCATTGTATCTTTCTTCTGATGTCCAAAAGATTAAGACAGCAAACATACCTTTACTATTATGGAACTTCAACATGTATGTGTTAGAGGAAGGGACTAAGTAGAACTGAATGTAAAAGCCACAAGCTAAAAAAAAAGAGAGAAAGAAAGCGCAGTTTCTTTTCTCATGAAGCAGTGCCTAAAGTTGCATGCTACATATACTTATAATACTCGGTATCCTGTTCAAGTGGTTTAGTAGTTCCTGTGTAATATTTAAGGCTGCTTTAAAGAAAGAGAGAGAAAAAAAATGCTTTCAGTCTTTTCTTCTTAAATATGTACGAGGTGTTATTTTACTTCTTCTCCTCAGAATGAAAAATAGAAATTATAATATTTTTACTCTTAAACACTCAAACACTTCTGATTTTCAGTTTTTCTGGTAACAGCTCTTTCTAGTGTTATGGGAAGAGAAAAAAGTTTAACATTTTTGTATGCCTTGTAAATAGAAAATTCTTATTCTCCTAACTGACCTAAATTCAGATTTTCAAAAAAAATCTCAGTTCCAGGCTTAGTCTGTGCCTTTTGCCTTGAAACATACCAGGCAAATACATTGCCACAAAAGAATAAAGGATCCATTTTTCACACAGGAGCTTTCAGATTATCACAACTAGTTACAGAGCACTATTACGTTGACTGAAACTGTATTTTCTTTTTAATCCACTAGTTACTTGGTCTTCTTTCCATTGTCAAACAAACAAAGTGGATGGAGGTTCCTCTTTGACCTTGAAAATGTAAACAGGATTAACACTTTTTAGGTCAGTGCTTGCCGGGGCAGCAGATGATGCTGGAGAAGCAGATAAAAGCACCCGCAAACGGCATTAGGCTGCTGAGGGGATTACGGGGGAGCCCCGCCCACAGCGGCACGGGAGCCTTCACCCGGCCTCTGCCCGAGCTCCGTCCGCCCGCAGCGGCCTCGGCTGGGTCGTCCTGGTGCCAGTGGGGTGGGCAAGGAGTTAATGACACAGTTTAGGCAAGGCTTTACTGGGGCATCTGCTGTTATTTGTGCTAAAGTACTTCTGTTGCTACTAATAGCAGCAGTAATACCTTCACTGGTGTAATGCCTTTTGTAATTCCTTCCCGACTTAAATCAGAAATCAATTGGACCCTACGTGATCAAATATTTTCCCTGCAAAGGGAGATAACATTTGACATGACAAACTATGTTCTGTAAGGTGAGAAGGAGATCAAACAGTTACAGTTATCAATTAAATCCGATGAAATGCGTACGCTTTCATGCAAGTGCAATTAACCCTTCATTTATTGGGGAACAAGATGGAACTTCTATTCTTTGGAAAGTATTTAAAGTAAACAGAAATTTACTTCCTATTTATTTACCTTTTAATATGTAAGCTTATGCTTATGCCTATAATCTATCCATGTAAAAATTACTAAGCTGAGACATTACATTCTTTTCTCCAAAATCCTATTAGTTTATTAATTTAATTAGGCAACTCAAAGTTAGAAAATATTAAACAGAATTAATGAGTCCAAACAAATCTACAAGACTTACATCAGGACCTAGAAATATTTCTCAGTATATCAAAATGCTTTATGAAATAAGTTCATTGAAATCTCACACAATGAAGAAAGGTCCTGACTCTCCTGCTGTTCCATTTCAATATTTCAAGAGTGAAACATTTCAATTTTTAACTGCTAAATTATTCTTTGTTATACAATGTAACACGAGATAGAAAAAAAAAAAAAAAAGAAATCAAAATTGTAAATCTTTCTCATGTTGCCAAAGCTTATAATTTCCAAAAACTGAAACAAATGTCAGTACAAAGTTTCCTTGCTGAAATTTTATAATTCATAGATTCTACCCTGGAGCCAAAACAGATTACGATTTTAGCAAAGGATAAAATCCTTCATGAACTAGGACTTACATTCTGCCTGTACTTGAATTGAAACAGCTTAATTCTGACTAGAAATTTGAAGCTATTTACCCACTGAGTAACATGTCAAGTGAAATAAGGGAACTTCCTCTGCAAAAGCAAAAAGGTACCGTTTTTCTGAAGGGCTAAAATCTGGGATAAAAACACCTGTTTTCTGTAAGATCTGTTCCTTATACTTTATTTGGAAAGCAAGCCACAATTTGAAGTAAAAATACAGTTACAGGAGGGCAATAAGGAAAAAGAAAAGTAAGAAAAGGAAAGACTTCTTTTTTTTTATGTTATAGCTTTTTTTCTGAAGAAATTTACTGTAAGCAAACATCAAGTTTTTCACAGTCAGAAAATATGAATATGAACTTTAACCACAAGATATATTAGACACCTGATATACAAGTATATCCTGTCTGCAAGGCACCAGAGCTTTTTCTGAGAGGTTTATCAACAGTCTCCCCAAGTTGCCGATTTTTGAGTTTTAATAGTTTAGCCATACAGCAACTAAACAAGGACAACCTGTTTGCCAGATAATTTGCTTCTACTGAGTTTTGGAACACTGTTCGAAAACCACAGAACAGAAGTTCATCATCTTAGCTTTCTCTGAGGCACTTGTGTTTTGGAAAATGACCTTTTATATGTCAAGCTAAGCTTAGGAAACTTCCATCAGCTACTGACTTGCACTGAAATGTCCAGCACTTTAGAAAGCCTGATTACCTCATCTTTATGCTGAGAACTTCTGAAGAGCAGCGCATTGTATCTCACTACACAGTGCATAGGGCAGGTAAAATGGTAGGAGCATCACTCCAAAGACACAACATCCATAATACGATGTGTCACAGACAAGGTGCAGCAGGCCACATGGTTAATTGCATGAGCAGGCTCTGGAATACCTGAACGTGAAAGGGAAAAAGCTGCTCTCTCTGCTGTGGGCATGGTGACCACGCATGGTGACTGCTGCACCTGTGGACAGCCTAAAGGACCTCTGTCTAAAGGATGAGGCCAAAGTCTCCAGCGTTCATCTCTGTGCAACATCCTGAAGGATCAAAGCCAACCTCAACATCAACTTAGATGTTGTTTTATTCATGTAACCATATTTTTAGTTCTTTGGTGCTGGTTTCAAAACAGGTTTCTGTTTCTGATAGACAAAAGATGCTGATCTAGTAGCGTATATTACCAGCTCTGTTTCTACAGTTCTTCAAGACCAGTCATGTTGCTATCTCAAACTCCTTCCCAGGATAATTATTCTGACAATTTTTTTTTTCTTTCTTTTTCTATTCTTTCTAGTCGAACCACAGCAGAAAAGTGAGGGTGGTCAGGAGTCACGGAGCTTAAGCCCTCACCACGGCTTTGACAAATCACAGTCTGATGACTGCCCGAGAGATTCTGGTTGTTACATCTCATCAGAAAATTCAGATAATGGTAAAGAAGAAATAGACCCAGAAATACTGTCTGACATGGTGCAGTCAATAACAATCACTGAGTCAAACTGATTCAGTCCTGCTGCTTTTCTGCAGATTTTCAGAAAAGACAGTCAGATTTGCTGGTATGATGGCACAGAAGCAGAACATAAAAAACCTACTTCTGTCTGATGTATGATGCTCTAGGCTGTTTAATATCTGGACACTTGGTAACTAAATGTTAGCTGATAGTGAGAACATCTTGTTTTTTTGTCAATGAATCCACAGACATTTCACTAAAAATATATATATATATATATGT
>NW_008586916.1:0-453 GCF_000691845.1 Merops nubicus | reverse complement strand
AGCCCAGGCCCAGGTAACGGCGGGCTCGGCTCTCAGTCCCACCTCTCCAACAGCTCCAAATCTTCCCCAAGCAGACAAGGCATTAGGCCACCCTCCAGCCAAAGGCACAGGCAGAACCAAGCCGGAAAGACGCAAGTCACGTGGTGTCGTCTGGGCCGGCTCGGGGGCGTTGGGTCCGACACTGGAAGTGAGCGCGGTTTGGCAGCCGGTGGGGCCCAGGGGGACTGGTGTGGCTGCTGCCCTCCAGCCCAGGGGAGCTGATGGACAGTGAGATGCCAGGCGGCTGCACAGTAATGGGGCAGCCGTGGGAAGGCCCCGGTCCCGACTGGCTGGCGGTGCTGGGGCTGTTGAGCTCCGGTGTGGCACTGGGGTGCTGGGCAGGCACCTAACAGCAGCTGGCAGGGAGGGAAGGAAGTCTGGGCAAGTTGCTGCCAACCCCCAGGAGGATGGGAA
>NW_008586915.1:554-840 GCF_000691845.1 Merops nubicus | reverse complement strand
GTAATTTTGTTAGATATAATTGAAACATCTGTGTATAAAATGTCCTGACAGACACTTCAACATGGAGCTTTGGTGATTTGAAAAGGCCCTTCTGTAATCTGTTATGAATTGTAATGCAGGAGTATTGATACATGCACACATCTGTGTCAGCTGAGACTTGTGATGCAGCTGCATGCACATCTCCTCCTTGAGGTGCTTTCCATGTTAAACCACTTCAGTAACAGGAAGACTAAAAATAGATTAAACAAAGTATTTCAGATAACTCAAACTGAATAGGAAATGGACT
>NW_008586915.1:0-300 GCF_000691845.1 Merops nubicus | reverse complement strand
ACAGCCCACAGACCCTCATTTGTGTTGGCTTTCATACATTCAACCTCGGGGTCTAAATCCAGAAGCTGCCGCACTCTCTTTGTGGCTAGATCATACTGCTCATCCAGGAGGGGGGCAAAAGCGTTCTCCAGGACGTCTGAAGCATGGGCTAAATAAACAAGTGCCAGCAAGCGCTTGTCCATGCGGTGAGGGTCATTCACCCATTTGTCAAGAACTGCTTCCTGAACCTTCTTGATGAGGCGTTGTTTGATATTGTTGTTGGTGAGAGGGTGCGTAGTCATGTCAAAAAGAAGGAAGTTC
>NW_008586914.1:0-1149 GCF_000691845.1 Merops nubicus | reverse complement strand
GCCACATGTGAGTTCACCCGTGCAGCTGAAGAGCAGAGGGGTCACCTCTCAGCCTGTCCTTCCCCACCAGCTCCTGCCCACGTCATTGCAACCAGAGTGGTTTGAAAGCCACATGGAGCCCTCTCCGGGTGTGCAGCTGCACTGAAGAGCTTTACCAGTGCTGCTGCCATACTCTCTGGAGCATGCTGGGGCACCAGGCAGGTCCCAGTGCTGGCCCAGAACACCTCCACTTGGCTTTTTGGTGACGTGGACAGAACCTATTTGCTCCCCGGCAGCCTCCAGACCGTGTGGCTGATCAGAACAGAGGAGGCACCACGGCCTCTGCAGCTCCTGCTCCCCCACCCTGCAGAGCCCAGGGCTGTGCTGGAGCTGCCCCCACCTCACCGTGGCAATGCTGTTGCAGGTGTGGAAGAGGACGGTGAAGTCGGGCTCCTCCAGGCCCTTCTTCAGAGCTTTCAGCCCCTCCACCATCTCATCTCTGTGATCCCGGGCGAAACCTGGATGCAGAAGGAGCATTCAGTGAACAGAATTCCTCCTGTTTGACACCCAGAAGAGGCCTTGGCCATGAGCTGGGTTTTACTGGCGAGCTGGCCCAGCTTTCAGGAAGGAGCCAAGCAGCCAAAGCCGCTGCCAAGGGCCAGAACTTGCCCTGCAAGGAGCAGCACAGCTCTGGAGAGCAGGACCCGAAGTCCTCTCCAGGGCTGAGAGGGCTTTGCTGTTTCAACGGCTCCATCTGAAGTGGAGGACGGACCTCTCCTGGAGAGCAGGGGAACGACAGGCTCCCAGACCTGCTCCCAGACTGTTCCCAGACCTGCTCCCGAGCCTGGGAGAGGAACCCGGGGCACCCAAACTCTTCCACGACGTTCTGGAATCCCCCGAGAGGTGGTCGCTGCCCCATCCCTGGCACCATCCCAGGGGAGGTTGGCCGGGGCTCTGAGCACCCTGCTCTAGCTGGGGCTGTCCCTGTCCCTGCAGGGGCTGGACGAGGGGACATTTCAGGTCCCTTCAACCCAGACTGCTGTGGGACTCCACGTTCTCCCCCAGCCCTCCTTCCACAGGTCAGTCCTTGGGGACCACGTACGCAGCAGGACGGGACGTGCCCCCCCCGGGCTGGCTGCAGAGGAGGCAGCTCCCGCTGCGGGACCCCCC
>NW_008586913.1:0-1478 GCF_000691845.1 Merops nubicus | reverse complement strand
CAGCGCTGGTGGGACGCGGCGGTCGGGGTGTGTGTGTTCAATGACTGTGCAAGGGGGGGTGTGCGTGTGCAAGGGGTGTGCAGGGGGGTGTAAGTGTGCAGTGGGTGTGCAGTGGTTGTGTGTAGGTGTGCGATGGGTGTACGTAGGTGTTCAGGGCTGTGTGGAGGTGTGCAATGGGTGTAAGTGTACAGTGGGTGTGCAATGGTTGTGTGTAGGTGTGCAGTGGTTGTATGTAGGTGTGCACGGGTGTGTGGAGGTGTGCAATGGTTGTGCAGGGGTGTATGTGCACAATGGGTGTATGCAGGCATGCAGGAGTGTGTGTAGGTGTGCAATGGGTGTGTGTAGGTGTGCAATGAGTTTTAGGTGTGCAGGAGAGTGTGGAGGTGGGCGGTGGATGTGCAGGGGGAGTGTCGGTGTGCAATGGGTGTATGTAGGTGTGCAGGGATGTGTGTGGGTGTGCAATCAGCGTGCAGGGGTGTATGTGTACAGCGGGTGTGTGTAGCGGTGTACAGGGATGTGTGTATGTGTGCAACAGGTGTTAATAGGTGGGCAGGAATGTGTGTAGGTGTGCAGTGGATGTGCAGGGGGGTGTGGGTGTGCAATGGGTGGGCAAGAGTGTGTGGGTGTACAGTGAGGGTGTGTAGGTGTGCGTTAGGTAAGTGTGCAATGGGTGTGCAGGAGTGTGTGTGTACAATGGGTGTGTCTAGGTGTGTGTGTAGGGGTGCAGCGGTGCGTAGGTGTACAATAGGTGTGTGTAGGTGCACAGTAGGTGTGTGTAGGTGTGCTGGGGTGTGTAGGTGTACAATGGGTGTGCGTAGGTGTACAATAGGTGTGTGTAGGTGCACAGTAGGTGTGTGTAGGTGTGCAGGGGTGTGTAGGTGTACAATGGGTGTGTGTAGGTGTACAATAGGTGTGTGTAGGTGCACAGTAGGAGTGTGTAGGTGTGCAGGTGTGTGTAGGTGCACAGTAGGTGTGTGTAGGTGTGCAGGGGTGTGTAGGTGTACAACGGGTGTGTGTAGGTGCACAGTAGGTGTGCAGGGGTGTACAATAGGTGTGCGTAGGTGTGCAGGGGTGTGTAGGTGCACAGTAGGTGTGCAAAGGGCCCGGCCGTGCACACCACTACCCCGGGCACTGCGGGCTCGCTGTCGGCCGCGGGGGTATAGCTCAGTGGTAGAGCATTTGACTGCAGATCAAGAGGTCCCCGGTTCAAATCCGGGTGCCCCCTGTTTTGTCTTATTGTTTATTTTTTTTGGGGGGGATCCCCTCTTTTTGTCCCATCCCTTTTCTTTCCTCTCCAGCCCCCGCGGCAGCTCGGGGGGGTCGCGTCCCGCTCCCCGCTGTCCCCGCTGCCCCCCTCCCTTGCAGAATGTTGGCTCCATCTCCCCATCAGGGACCCCCAAAGCGCTGCCCCCCACCCTCGGCTCCCTCAGTCCGGAGCGGCCGCAGGACCCCGCATCGCTCCCGCACCCCCCGGCTTC
>NW_008586912.1:0-223 GCF_000691845.1 Merops nubicus | reverse complement strand
CATGTCCCTCAGCACCACATCTCCACGGCTTGGAAACCCCTCCAGGGATGGGGACTCCACCACTGCCCTGGGCAGCCTGGGCCACGGCTTAATAACCCTTTCATTGAATGAAATTTTTCTAATATCCTACCTAAACCTCCTCTCAAACAACCTGAGACCATTTCCTCTTGTTGTATCACCTGTTCCTTGGGTGAAAAGCCCGACCCTCACCTGGCTCCAACCT
>NW_008586911.1:0-2708 GCF_000691845.1 Merops nubicus | reverse complement strand
CGCGGGCTCCCTCCTGTCCTCGGCCGCCGCGGTAAACGATCCGATCGCTTCTTTCTTCTCTCACTTTTCCTATTGATCTGAGTGGACCCAGGTCAGGTCCTAACAGATTGCCTGAGATTATTGGGACTCTGGGCTCTGATTGACATTTCTAGTCTCTCACAAGCCCCTCCTATTTCTTTTAAGTCTCTCTCTCTCCCTCTGCCTCCCTCTCTCTCTCATGCCCAGAGCTCGCTCTCGCCGGGTTTGTCACTAGCTGCTTTTTTTTTTTTTTTCCCTCTTTTTTTTTTTTTTCCCTAAATCTGTTTACTGACGTCGCGATCTTTTATTTGAGTTGTTTTCAAATCTCGTTTTAGCGATCGCCAATCAGTTGCGTGTTTTACAAAGGTTTAACCCTGCCTCATGGTATTCTAATTATATAGAGATAGATTTAGATATAATTTCTTTCCTAGCCCCCTCCTCCCTTGGAGCATAGGAAGCCAGGGTGTCAGCTGTGAGCGGTACACGAGACGGACAGAAAAAAGTTGTGACATTTAAAAATAAAGGCTCCCCCACCGCCCTCCCCTTTTTCAGGTTTTCGAATTTACAGCCTTTCCTTGCTCCGGTTCATTTTGTTTTCTTTATTAAGATATTCCCTCCTTTCCTTCCCCCTCTCCGGCCCTGGCGAGGGTTACATCTCCTAATACAGATTTAAAAGTCTATCAGATTTTTTTTGGGAAAAAAAATGCATTTCCAGAGCTACCTTGAAAAATTTCCTAATGTACTGAATCTTTAAGGAGTTTTCTACATTTTGTCTGAGCTAACAGTGGGCAGATACAGTGGAAAAGCTAAGTTAATTTTCCTCCTAATAAGGGACTTCAAAGAGTTGTAGGTCACAATTTTACATCAAAGGCAGAAAAGAAGGCAAATTAAAATCTTAACAAAGGAGAGACGGGAGCAGCCCTCTGGGCCATTAGTAAATAAGTGGTGTGAAAAAAGGGACAATGACAGGCACTGGAATTAAACTCATTAACACCTTTTTGTCTTGGTGCGAAATCTCTAATTAGGAAATTTATGATCATTTTGCTTATTCCCTCTGTTCTGAATCACTACAAGGCTTAGAAGGAAGTACCTGGTACGTGCAACATTTGCAAAGGGAGCAGTGGCGCGGGCTTGTGAGGAGCTATTGGGAGAGAGTCAACATACGGTTTAATTACCGAATAAGATTTTTTTTATTTTTTTTAATTTTTTTTTTTTGGCGGCCCCCCTCCGTCTTGGAAACGAGCGTGTGAGTTGCAATTTAGCCTTTTAAGAGCAGTTAAACCGCGGTTCAGTCCCAGCCCGTCTTTGGTAGGAGCCAGTGTGCCCTGTGCTGCTGCTGCCGTGCGCCGGGAGTGCCCGGGCTGAGGCGGGAAAAGTTCATACAACCTGTGGGGCTGTGACTGCGGGCAGGGAGAGGGGACCTGGACCTGCCACCGTTACCTGCTTCTTGAAATACTCGGTGTTTAAATTTAAAAATAAATTATTTTCTTAAAAGTTTGAAAGGTCTTTTGGAGAGTTGAGACTGGAGGAGAGCCGTTTAACCGTGTTCCCTTCTCTTCCTAAACGCTCTCTGGATTTATTG
Organism: Merops nubicus; assembly: GCF_000691845.1. NCBI lineage: Eukaryota > Metazoa > Chordata > Aves > Coraciiformes > Meropidae > Merops > Merops nubicus. The sequence continues at coordinate 1,108 of NW_008586911.1, read as the reverse complement.
CCTTTAAAGTATGATTTAGGTACAACATAACCACTGTGCCCACAGTATGGATTTTTATAACTACGTTTCTTTAAAATTTAAATTCATGTCAGATTATGCAGTTAAAGGAATCGACCTTGATAGCTTGCTATAATAAAACTATATCATCTTGTAATAAATGCGGATTATAGCAAAGCAAGCTCCAGAATTAAAATTCCCTGAATCAATATATGAAAATCTGTAGGAAACATCTCTAATCGTATTAAGTTCATCTTTATAGCATTTCCTATCTGCTAATCTAGTGCAAAAACAACTCTGGGTTGGAGGAATTTATTTTCTTCTATTCAGCGTCTCTGCTTTTGATAGCATAATGCAAGAGAGATAATATTAAATTCAGTTATAAGTTTATTTCTTTTTAATTCAAAAGGAGAACAGTCAGCGAAGCCCACGTCCTGGTTTACTTTAAACTTTTCTGTAGGAAGTGGTCGGCTGGGGCGATGCGATGTTGAGGGGGTCGACGGAGAGTTTGGATGCAGACCACAACTTTTAAAAATATCTGCCTGGGAGAGAAAAGGGACGAATATGAAAAATAGGACAAATCAGTCGCCATCTGAGGCGGTCGTGCTCGCCACGTCGGTGTTGACAGCCGGGCTGTGCCCCCCAGGGGTGGGCACACGCATGTCCCACATAACCAGACGCGTCTTTTTGTGTCTGGACGTTTGGCACGCAGTGTCAAAGCTGGCAGGATTATTTTGTGATTTTTAATCAGCGGTGCAATCGATATGAGTTCGTCCCTAGCGAGAGCCGCCGGCCGTGGCGGGCAGGGCTAGGGTGGGAACGGGGGGTCCCTGGGGTCGTGGCGATGGGCAGCGGGGAGGGGACACGGCAAGCGAGAAATTTATGGGTGCGAACGGATCCAGGTCAGGGTGAGGGTAAGGGATGGTTTATTAATGGACAAGAAGCGGAGAGGAAACGTGGCCGGACTCAATGGACGGGATGAGAAATCCGCAGGGATGCAGTCCTTGAATGAGGGGGGACGGGGAAAAGAAAAAAAAGAAAGCAAACGGGGAGAGGGTGCGGGGGAGGGGAGGGAGAAGAGGAGATAACTTCCCGGGGGTAGGGCGGGAGT
>NW_008586910.1:416-753 GCF_000691845.1 Merops nubicus | reverse complement strand
GCCGGCCCCCCGCGCCGCAGCCAGGCCTCGTGCAGCGCCGGCCAGCGTGCCTGCAGCTTGAAGATGCAGACGATCTGGAAGGAGCGTGTCGCTACGCACGAGAGGAAGACGGTGAAGCTGATGGCGAAAAGGGGGAGCCGCAGCAGGCACGTGTGCCGGGTGGGCTCCCCAAAGTAGAAGAAAAGGCTGCTGCAGGCACAGGCCAGAGAGCCCAGCATGAGGAAGCACATCTTCCCACCCGCAGACTTGACCACTGGTGTGGAGGCGTTCAGGGCGAAAAGGATGGCCAGCCCCACCACGAGGAGCATGAGGAGGACAGTGAGGGTCAGGAGCACCC
>NW_008586910.1:0-240 GCF_000691845.1 Merops nubicus | reverse complement strand
TGGGCCCACATGGGGTTGAGCCTGCCACAGCCAGTTGCCAACAAGGGGTTTGTTGTTGCAGCTGGTGGCTCCAAGGCAGGAGATTCCTGCCGCCCATCCCGGGCAGGGCACATTTCCATACGCCAGCTGCCGGTGACTGTGTGGTGCGGAAGCCCCGAGTGCCATCTGGGGCACACAGGCAAATTCTGGGCCATGTTTCCCTCCCGGAGGATGGAATGAGTGAAATGGGGGCTGGGCCGG
>NW_008586909.1:0-232 GCF_000691845.1 Merops nubicus | reverse complement strand
AGGGGACATGGGGACCAGGTGGCACTAAGGATGGGGGGACACAGGACACACGTGGCACTGGGGAGGGCATCACACAGGGACACAGAATAAAATGGGACACATGGCACTGAGGATGGTGGCACAGGGGTGGCAGCACGGAGGGGACACGAGGCACGGGGGGTGGCAGCAAAGGGGACACTGGACACCCAGCACCGGGCACACGTGGCCCCAGCTGGGCCAGCAACGGGACTGG
>NW_008586908.1:0-8707 GCF_000691845.1 Merops nubicus | reverse complement strand
GAGCTTGTGCTTGCCTACTTCAGACTAGGAATGATGCTTCCAGCAAGGAGATGATGAGCAACTGAGTCCCACTGGGACAAGTGGCACCTTTGGGTTCCTCTGTACAGATTTTGGGGTCACTTGCTGGATCCCACTCTGGAAAAGTTCAGCTGCTGGAGCCCATCTCCTTGGTGTTCCTTCAGAGGGATCAGTTCCCTGCAGCCAGAGCCTGGCTCATCCCTTCTTGCTCTTGAAGATCACTGGATGTTCATCACCCTGAAGAGCTGTCTTGGTGTTTTAGATCAGGCTGGTTCAGCTCAGTGGGATCCAGTGAAGTTTTAAAGCTTTACCTCCTCAACTGACTTTGGAGCAGCTCTTTGAACGTTCAGAGAAGTTGCTGAGAGGCCATATGGGTAGGACACAGATGATGGGATGTTCTGCTGTGTTCTCCACCTTCTTAGGTTATCTGTACACCAAGTAGCTCAGTGCCAATGTGTTTCTCCTCCCTTTTAACTATTTTTTAGTCATTGCCTGGTTTTCCTTTCTCCTCCACAGTCTTTTGATGGGAATTTAATGTTTCTGAGATGCTGTGCAAGACCTCGTGGTCAGCAAAGCAGGGTGGAGACATTGCAGGCTGAGAAGTCCAACCTTCTGTCTTTAATGCAGTGGAAATGATGGGGACAATGTTTCTAGCAGGGCTTTTGGTGACAGGATGAGGGGGGATGGTTTGAAAAGAGAGAGATTTAGGCTGGATGGAAGGATGAAGTTGTTGATGGTGAGGGTGGTGAGCCCCTGGCCCAGGTTGCCCAGAGAGGTGGTCGCTGCCCCATGCCTGGAACCATCCCAGGGGAGGTTGGATGGAGCTCTGAGCAACCTGCTCTAGTTGGGGATGTCCCTGCTCCCTGCAGGGCCAGATGACCTTAAAAAGTCCCTTCCAACCCAGTCCATGATTCTGTGAAACAGAAAAACTAAGAATTTTTGATCCCATTGAAAATGTCCCAAACTCAGCATGTATTTAATGAACCTATACAATTAAATGTGTTTTATAGTGGTACAGACCCAGAAGTGTTCCTCAGAGAAGCCCCAATATCACTACTGCTATTAAACTTGTAGAGCTCCCAGAAGACATCAGTTGGTCTTGGATACTTCAGTGGTCGTTCAGCTGTGAGGAGGAATATTAAAGAGTAGGAGGATAAGAGCTTTCCAACAAACCCTAATGGATTGGGTCCAATTTCCAGCTCTCAAAACATCCAGCCAAATCCTACATTCCCTCTTTGAAGTGCAGCTGAGGACACTTGGATGAAAACCAAGTGGTGGGGATGAAACATGGCTTGGAAAGGACCCGAGCAAGCACTAAATGCCTCTTGGGTCCTATCTACCTGCTGGGGGTTGGGTTTGAGGGATTCAAAAGCAGGTGCACAACTTCTGCTCTCAGTTCTTTCCCTTCTTTCCAGCTCCAAGCTCTGCTCCCAAGGACCTGACAGTCATCACCCGGGAGGGGAAGCCCCGGGCCGTGGTCGTCAGCTGGCAGCCACCACTGGAAGCCAATGGGAAGATCACTGGTAAACGTTGACCTCATCCTTTCTTCACTCCCTATTTTATGGGGTTTTTAATCCTTTCTCTGCCAGGAGTTGCATTTTCTCTCACTTTTATCACCCACCTCAGTGTAGGGTTGAAGGGAGTGTTGGAAGATGTGGAATTTGGGGTTGCTGTGGAGCTTTTCTTCAATGCTAGAAGGAGAAATCAAACTAGAACAGTGCAGCACTCACAGGGAAGGGGTTTTTTTCCTGCTTGATGATAATTAGAAGTGACTAATAATAAGCACTTTGTTTGGCAATACTGCACTGCACAACACATCATAATTGGTTGCTAGGTGCAGCAATTTATTGGTGGATATTTAACTTTCCAATAACAATTTAAGGCAATGATGATGAGGGGAAAAAAAACCTCTTCACGTTGACTGAGAAGAGCTGAACTTAATGCACGCTTCCCAATGGCAGATTTTAGTTTAGTTTCCAAAATACCACCTATTAACTTAGTGTCTAATTAAGAAATCCATTCCAGTCCTTCAGGGTGAATTTAGTTTGCAAAATACTGAAGAGGTCTAGCTGATATTTTGCATTGAAAGGATTATTTTTGGCTGTTAATAGACATCTTAGAGGCATGTAATTATGAGGAGAAATTTGTTCTTCTTCAGAAATGTGGAGATCATGGTCAGGTTGCTATGAACAGTTGGGAGAGACCAGTTCTACAGTGTGGTTTTGAGAAGCTGCTGGAGCATGGGCAGAGAAGGGTCAATGAAGCTGCTGGGGAAGCAGCTTTATGTCAGAAAGCAACAAGGAAATAGCAATAATGTTTCTACCAACTCTGTAGTATCTTTGGATCCAGATAAAAAAAAGTCTAGAAGACCCTCTTGGGTTCTTCCCACCCCAGTAGCTCACTCCTGTAGCACCAGAAGTAATTGGGCAGGGGGCATTTTATTGGCAAAATAAAAGAGATTTTCCAAGTTAGGCAGAACCTGGTGTTGCAGGTTTGTTCTTCTTCCCCACATGTAATTATACAAATCATTCCATTTAATTAAATGTCATTTTAATTACAAATACTGCTTATATATCTACTCTCCAAGCTCTAAAACTTCCAAGTTGGATTCAGTGCTAAGTAATTATCATAGAACTCTTCAGTTAGCAGAAATTCTGAGTTACTGAAAGGTCTAATTCTTCATTCTTTTCTCCAAAATGCCTTCCCCTCTAGCTGCCCAGAAATATTACCTGGCTCCCCGTGAGCCCCCACTGACTGATGGGTGTCATTAATGCCACTTAATTTGATTGCAGCCCTGAAACCCTAAAGACTGAGGTGGTTTATGGCAGCTTGGGGGCTGAGTGCTGCACCTGAATTGGAGACTTAACAGCCTTTTAATGCTTGCTGCCTGCTTTTAGATGTTAAATCTAGATTTCTTACAGCCAAGAGCACAACTGTCCTGAAAATGTGTATTGGGAGAACATCCCTCAAAGCTCTTTTGAGGGAAGACCTCCTCGTTTGCCCTGGTTTTTAAAAGAAACCTGAATTTTCTCTCTGTTTCATAACAAGCAGGTTAAACTGGGCTTGAAGGACTAACCAACTGTGTTTCTCCAGCTTACATCCTCTTCTATACTTTGGAGAAGAATGCCCCAATTGATGACTGGATTATGGAGTCCATCAGTGGTGACAGGCTCACCCATCAGGTGGTGGACCTCAACCTGGACACCATCTACTACTTCAGGATCCAAGCTCGCAACGCCAAGGGAGTGGGACCCCTCTCTGATCCCATCTTCTTCCGGACACTAAAAGGTTTGGATTGGTCATTTTGATGAGGAATGACACCTAAGAGTTTTCCTTCTGCCTCCCTGGGAGCTTTGCAACGAATCCCACGTCACCAGAAGAGATTCTGCTGCTTGAAACTGTTCTCCAGAGAGAAAAGCCAAATGTTAAGTGCAGGAGTTGACAAAAGTAAAGCCCATAATGAGGCAGGAACTGTGGTTTTAAGTCAGTCAGCTGGGGGAAGGGTACTCTGCCCCCACCCCACTTTCTGCCATCCATAGTCAAGCTAATTGGAGCTGACTGGAGTTCTCCAGGGAGGTCCTTTCTCATTTGGGATCCTCCAGTGAGCTCAGGGACTTGCAACATCTCCTTCCCATCAACAGAGCAGGCTGGAGAAATTAGCATTCAAATATCTCAACAAACTGTGCTGCAACTTGGCTTTTTTGGGGGAGGAAAACACTTCCAAGGGTTTGTCAGTCCCTGTTATTAGCACACTAATTAATAGCTGATCCCTTTCCCTTCCTGACCAGTGAGGAGGAGGAGGCAAAACAGGGGCACAGATAATTTTTTTGGGGGGGTTGGTATTTCAACAGCACGATGATGATGACAGCAAAGGGCTGTGCTTAGATCAGGCTCAGTTCCCAATTAATGTAAAGAGAAAGATTCCTCCTCTCCCCTCCCTGCTGCCTGTCTGTGTGAAGCCCTGACATGATCTACCCAGAAATTATCAGTTAGGAAGATGTAAAGCAATATTAGTGTGAGTGGGAAGCAGGGTGCTTGCCACAGCTCTGCTCCTTCTGTTTGAGCTGTCACTCATTCCTTGGCACAAAGGTAGGAAATTACTTTTCAGAAGACGTGTAATTAATGAAAAAAAAAAAAAAACCCTCAGATTGACATCAACAGAGAGCTTATTCCAGGAGAGGAGGGTGGCAGATGGGGAGAGCACGTTCTGGCTGGGCTTTCTCTAGGGAAAATCCAGGGATTTGTGCATAAAAAGAACATCTGGGCAGCAGGTAGGGCTGGAGAAGTCACAGCTTGGAGGGGAAAGGAGGGGAAAGTCATCTTCAGTGTGTTGGTGAAGAGAATAGAATTGCTTTGGTTGGAAGAGACCTTTCAGATCATCCAGTCCAACCCTTCCCCCAGCACTGCCAGGTCCCCACTGCCCCATGTCCCTCATCTCCACAGCTTGGAAACCCCTCCAGGGATGGAGACTCCACCACTTCTCACGTGGCAAAGTCCTCAGCAGCCCTGGTAGAGAACTTGCCCTTTTTCCTGCACTGATATCAGCATCTCTAAACCAGCTTCTGAACCTTTGAGGCTGCCCAGGTCTGCAGGATTCACTCGTCCAAGTCCTGGTTCACTTTGAATTATTGGTGAGATCCTGATGGTTCCTCCTCCACTGCCATGAGCTGTGAAGAGCTGGCACTTCACGGGGGGGCTTTGTCTCTCTTGAGCAAGCAGTGCCAACTTCATTTCATGCTCACAACTTCTGCCAAGCCAAAGAAGTCGTTTAGCCCGAGCTCCAAATGAATCAAAGCATCAAAATATATTAGCTGCAGATTAATGAGATATGAAAAGATTGAGAGACCCCAGGAGCTCTCTAAACTCAAAGATAAATGCACTTGATATCACCTCCTTCGTGGTGTTTACACAAAGTACCAGAAAACTCATCAGGGAGATGAATTCCACATCAGGCAGCCTCAACAGATCCCAAAAAAAGAGATGAATTTATACATTGGTTCCATCTTGTAATAGCCTACAAGGACTCTAATACCCTGCCATGAATTCTTAATGCTCTCCACCCTAAATATGTCATGTTCAATACCAGTCAACTGGGTTTTTTTTGACAAATCTATCCCTCCACTTGAGGTTGCAAAGACTTTCTGAAGTCTTGAGTGCCTTCTGAATTATGCAAGAAGTGTTGGGTTCCCTGCCCTTTAATGATCATTAACAGGAGATGTGTCTGTGCCATATGGCAACGTCCTCATCACCAAATCTACGTCCTCATCAGAGGGAGTTTGAAACCCCAGAGAGCCCCAGAGTCACCCACTGACTCATTCCACACGTCCCACCACCTAAAGCTCCTCCAAGGAAGCCAAGAAGTTCTTTGTGTGGTGCTCATGGTGCCTTTCCTTGGCTGGTGACAACATGGTGAGCTGTGAAAATGAGTTATGGTTGGTAGTAAATAACCCTGCCCTGGAGCAAGGACTTGATGTTCTTCATCTTCAGCTCCACTGTTGATGTTCTACAGGCAAAGGGGCAAATCCTGAGTTCATGGAAATCACCCACACGCTGTGAACCTCAACCTTCAACAGATGAGAATGCTCTTGACTGAATTTACCACTAAAAGGGGGGGAAAACATCTAACACAGACACATTTTTAGGGACCTGGGATGGAAGGATCAAACGTGGTTGAACATCCCCCCCCCCTTTTGTTTTTGTTAGAAACATGGGCCAAAGGTTGAGGTGGTGACTTGTTAGGAACTTTTGGGCCAAGGTTTGAGGTCGTTGTGATATTTCTTATCCCTTCCTGAGTCTGGATGACTTCAGTAAGTATTTTTGGATAGCTAGATTTATGGTTTTCTGGAAGAGAAGCCCAAATAGAACGTGCCTTTTGCAGTGGTTGTCAGAGGGGGAGTTAAAATTCCAGCTCTTGATGTTCCCTTATTTTCATGACCTAGAAATTTGGAAGTTCAATTCCAGCTCTCCATGTTCCCTCACTGTGCTGGCATATAAATTTTTCATGAATTGATGAAGTTGCAGAAGTGAACAGTCTGAAATTTAGTTGCAGCTGAAGGGGAGGATGGAGGAGTGAGTGAATGAACAGGCAGGCAGGGAGGAGGATTCCTCCAGCTCTGAAATAACTTGTGGGGGATTTTGTCTGGCCCAGAAACGAGCCCACCTCAGGATTCCTACTTGCTGTCATCTGCCCAGCCACAGCCAGTGTGGATTTCAAGCAGCATTTCCAAACAGGCCTCTTTTTTTTTTTGAAACAAGGGAGGGATGTTCTGCTTGGCAGCAGCACAAGACAAGACAGCAACAGGCATCAACTGAAACAAAAAGTTGCTTCTTAATGTACCTACAGACATGATGGAAGCATGGATGAAGCAGCAGATCAAGGAGAAAGGGAAATGGGAAGGGGAAGGGAAGAAGAGGTCATGGGCTGAGCTTCAGGACGCTCAGATGTTCCCATCTTGCCAAGGTCAGCAAGGAAAACTCTGTCCTACAGGACACCAAGGGCAAAGTTGGCTCTAAAAGAGCCTTGAAATCACAGATGATGCCAATCCCCCCCCTTGACCCCCCTTTTTTCTTGGCAGGGATGCTGTGGGGCAGCTTTTCTAGCCCTGCAGTGCCCTCTAATGCTGCCTTGGTGTTGTGGTTCAACAGCTCATCCCAACTCATTGCAGCACCAAGGAGGAAGCCCCATGACCTGCCAGAAGTAGATCTCACCCAACCAAGCTGCAGCTTGGCATGGCATTGGGGATGTCCCAGGTTTAAAGCTGTCCCAGGTTTAAAGCTGTCCCAGGTTTAAAGATGTCCTTGCTCTCTGCAGTGGAGTTGTACTCCATGACCTTGAAAGGTTCCTTCCAACCCAAACCATCCCGTGGAGAAGGCAGCAAACTCCAGGGCTGGTCAGGGCAGTGTCCAAGTGGTGTCAGCACTGGGATGGAGGTGCCTTCAGCTGGGAGCAGAGATTCTTATTCTCATTAATTCATTTGTCCTGAGGGAAAGGTGACAACCCAAGCGTGGCTCAGTGGGTTCCTGCAGGCTCACAGATTTATAGGGTTGAGGTCATGAGCTAAATATTCCCCCTTTCTTCTCTGCCTCCATGTGAAAACATCTTGAGAAAGAGGGAAAAAAAACTTAACTGAGGATTTCAGGGTCATCAGAGGAGCTCTTCCCCCTCCTTGAGAGGCGTGGAGCTCATCAAGGTGCCTGGAAATGCAAATCACTGCTGGTTCCTAGCACCACGTCCACATCTGGAGGAGCTTTCGTGGTGGTTCCAGCAGCCAGGGGAGCAGCTCTGCACCTGCAGGCAGCAGATCTTGGACTCCCAGCTTCACGGGGCCAAATCACTTCTTTTTTCCCCCAATTTCCTGTGCTTAAGATGGGTGCATAATTCATGAAGCAGAGGACTCGTTAATGCTCCACTGGTGGTAGCTCCTTATGAATCCGAGGCCAGTTGAATCCCCTCAACCATCTCATGAAGAGGCAGAAGTTGGAGCTGTGCAGGAAAAAAAGGTTTTAAAACATCTCTGGAATTTGGAAGCCTTGTCTGGTGCACTTGAGATCCCAGCATCTTTTAGGGTGATTATGCAAAAACATGTAAATAGTTTTAAACCCCCTTTTGTTAAAAGCTGAGACAATGGTTGAGTCAAGCTGAGCTTTCAACCAGGAGGGGATTTCACTGGGATTATTGAAAGAAGCAAAGTCTCTTTTCTTTTTTCCCCCCTTCCTGCTTCATCCAACTTCCCAGATCATACCCAAAAAAGCACAAAAGAAGGAAAAAATGTTGCATGAGGAGGAACTTCTTTGGTGGGAGGGTGGCTGAGCCTGGAGCAGCTGCCCAGAGAGGCTGTGGAGTCTCCTGCTCTGGAGAGATCCCAAACCCTCCTGGCTGTGACCCTGGGTGACCTGTTGGAGAAGGTGTTGGACCAGATGATCTCCAGAGGTCCCTTCCCACCCCACCATGCTGGGACTCTGTGAAGGTTTTAAATTTAGTGCAAATAGCTGGTCTGAGGCTGAGTTCAACCTGTGTCCAGAGTTCCAGGCAGGTCTAGACAACACTCTTGGCCAGATGGTTTAGATGTAGTCCTCCAAGGAGCAGGGACTTGGACTTAATGATCCAAAGGAAGCTTCAGAATGCTCTGAGAGTGGAACCCCTCTGCTGGGAGCCCAGCAGGAGAGAGTTGGGCTGGGGCAGCCTGAGAGGAGAAGGCTCCAACTGGGGAGACCTTCTGGTGGCCCTTCAGTCCTTCAAGGGGGCCTAGAAGAAAGCTGGGGACAGACTTTTGAGCAGGACCTATTGGGACAGGACAAGGGGGGGTGGTTTGAAACTAAAAGAGGGGAGATTTGGACTGGAGAGATGGAATTTTTGATGCCCAGGGTGCCCAGAGAGGTGGTGGCTGCCCCATCCCTGGCACCATCCCAGGTGAGGTTTGAGCACCCTGCTCTAGTTGGGGATGTCCCTGCAGGGGGTTGGACCAGAAGACCTTTGAAAAGTCCCTTCCATCCTGTGATCCTCAAGGGTCCCTTCCAACTGGAAATCTGCCCTTCCACAAGTCTCTTTTCTTCTCAACCTCTAACCACCTTCTCTCTTTCCTTGCAGTTGAGCACCCTGACAAAATGGCCAACGACCAAGGTACGGTGACCACCATGAGCCAACAGCTCTGCTGGGGTCTTGGGGGGACCTGGGGGGTCAGGGGGGCCT
>NW_008586907.1:354-594 GCF_000691845.1 Merops nubicus | reverse complement strand
CACCTCTGTCCTTCGCTGGGTTCCCGGGGAGAAGCCCCCCCAGTCCCGGGGCAGCCTGGCCCAGGGACCCCCCCCATCCCCATGTCCCCAGGGAGCTCACCTTGAAGCCAATGTCCCCCTTCTTGCAGCACAGACAGGCCAACATGAGGAAGATGAAGGTGAAGAGCCCCGAGAAGGAAACCGCCACGACGGCCAGCGAGGAGGACCAGGAGAGCTCGCTAAGGGGGGTGGCGTCTGCGG
>NW_008586907.1:0-270 GCF_000691845.1 Merops nubicus | reverse complement strand
GTGAGGAGCACTCGGGGGATCCCAGCACCACTGTGCCCCCCTTGCTGGCTCAGCTGGCAGCCAGGGTGGGTGGGGAGCCCAGGAGGGACCCCAGAGCCGAAGCAGGACCCTGGTGGCAGCCTGCAGGGAGTGGGATGGGAGCATGGTCCACAGGGTGGCAATGACACCCCACAGAGAGGGCTTGCACCAGCTCCAGACCCTAGGCCACCAGGCACAGGGATGGGGATGCTGCCCCCCCTCAGATGAGCACCAGCACACCCCAAATCCGGT
>NW_008586906.1:0-8180 GCF_000691845.1 Merops nubicus | reverse complement strand
CGCCGCGCCCGGGGCAGGACGCGCAGACCCGCCCGGACAACCGGGCTCCGAGCCTGCTCTGTGTACAGAGGAAACAAACCTAACGGGGTTTGGAGCAAGTGGCTGAGATTGTCTGTTCGCACGGTGGAGACAAACACCGCTAGAAAAGACCTAGCTGGCGCCTACCTTCTAGTCTCCCTGAGCCGGTGCTTAAGGCCCCTCTTCCAGTAAGCAGCTGCTCGTTTCCCTTTAGGGGAAGGACCTAATGGCAAATAGTTTAACTTCTTTCTGTCAACACTACGCGCAACATGCACAAAACCGAGGCTCAGAAGGTGATAGCCAAGGTTTAGGGTTAGGCCTGCCACCAGGTGAGTGACAGATGCTGCCTATTAACCCCTCTCCCTTCCCAAGGGGAAGACAAAGGGAATAAGGGAAAGAAGCTTATGTATCAGAACACTAAAAGAGCTTTAATGAAAATAATACCAATAAAATTAAATATATAAAAAATCAATATTGGACCTAAACTCCTTGACAGCAATTACATCACCAACACCACTGATGCTGTGGAGCAGGCACTGGGCAAGTCCCAGACTGGACTCAGCAGCAGATGGGAACCAGATTCAGGAGCTGGATTCTGGATTTAGGGACACGTGGATCAGGATCAAAGTTAGAACTGACAATCTTTTTCAGGTACTGGCCATTGAACAGGAGAGCTTAACCCTTGTGATCTCTCGGTTTTATCCTGAATACGATGTATATGGGATGAACACCTCATTGGTCAGTCTACAGTCACCTGTCCTGTCTGCTCCTCCCCACAGGTGCAGCCTTTTACTTTCTGCACCCCCAACGTGCTACACAAGATTTAGCAGTGACCTTGGTCTGCATCCCTATCCTGGGTAGTAATTCTAAATATGGAGCATTGTCACTGCTAGAAGCAGACACTGCCTGTGAAAACATGTCATTAGCTTCAGAAAGTGCAGTTAGAAGAGACTTAACTGAAAAGTAAAATCACTGAATAGAATTATTTCCATTCTAACTCAAACCAGGACAGTGGTGCTCGCCTAAGCTCTGCAGCTGATGCAGAAAGTCAGTAGAGAAATTAAATTAGTCCTCTGCATGTCTGGTCCTTAAGAATTTAAGAAAGGTTCTTGGTTTATCATTGCTTATTGTTGAAAACTTACTTTGAAAGAGAATTTAGAAACAAATGTTTTCCTGGATGTCTTTTTGTAATACATGTATTTCCAGACTGGATGGCTGAAGGCTCTAACTCCACGTTAGGCTATTAACAGGGGTTGGTTCTACATTTCCACCTCTAAATTTTAGACAGGCGTGACTCTGCATGTCAGACATTCTGGAACTTCTTCACGTGTACAACTCACGTGGTCAGTGTGTGCGTGGTAACTGACCTGCTGCACGTCTGTGAATTCACTGTGCGATGCATTCAAGCAGGTCTAGATGTCAGAGTTCCAGACAAGGAACTGCTGTTTTGGCCCGAGGAGGGTGTGTGACTGTTCCACAGTCAGTGTCATCACATGTAATGCTTTCTCAGCAGGGAACTAAATGAAGATGAAAAACATCGCTTGCTGAAGAGGAGCTGACTCAAGCAAGAGCAGATGTTCTTGGCATACCCCAAAAGAATTGCTTTTCAAGATTTATCTACCGTTTTTCTACTCCTTCTATGTATTTTTTTCACCTGAATTCCACACAAGTAGTTCAATTATTTTGTGTGTGGGAAGCGAGAGACCTGACTATGATGGCCATGAGAGGGCAGCTAGCAGCTACACAATGCAAGTGAAGTAGCATAGCACTCCAGAGATAGACCTGGCAAAGCCCAAACACCACAGCTGGCTGAGGAGGTTGCATGTGGTCAGCAAGTGTCACTGCTCAGCTAAGAGAAAACTCACATTAAAGAAGGGCTGGGGAATTCTGCAGTGGGAAAGTAGGAATAGCTTTGTGGTGGTGCTTGGGCTCTAGTCAAAGGAATTTTGGGGGTAAAAAAAGTGGGGGGATTAGATATGAGTAGATGGGATAGGATCAGTGGGAGAAGTACCTCTGAGTTATTTGCACCTGAAGTGGACTCACTCTTACCCACCAAATTGTTCATGGCTACCTTAACATACCTGGGCTTCTTCCCACGCTGCTTATGATTTTAGCTAGGCATCTTGCCTTATTCTTACTAAAAACTGCCACTATAGAAGTGGCTTGTCCTCTCAACATAGAAAAGTAATTTGTTTAGAGAAAAAAGAATATTCTATGTTCCTGAAGAAGTTTTCATGCATATGTGAAAAATTTTAAGTATCTTCCATTTTCTGTAGCACTACAGTGGCTACTCTTTATGTACTTCAGAAGTTACACTTTGTCTTTTCTATTTCTTTTTTTTTCAACAGAAATTTTAAAGAAGTGACTCTGGAATACTGTTTTTAATTGGACCAGTTTACAAACTAATCCCAGGCTCCCAGCTGGATTATTACAAGTGCAAGTTGGTCTGGTCAAAGGGCAGGAGTAACAGCTTTAGGCTTAACTTGTGTTTTCCTTGAAATAAACACGAATTTGTGGGTCTATAAAATGTGCCAACTTTGAGGAAACACTGAGAATTGCTGGTGGAGAGGAACTACAATAGGACTAGTTAAGAAACTCTCTGTTGCACTGGGATGTGTGGGTGTCGCCTTTTTGCAGACAGAATACAGCTTCATCCAATCCTCAGAGAGAGGAAGGAAGGAGGGAGAAAGGAAAAAGGTATTCATCTACCCTGTGAGCTTTTTGTGATTTTGGTAAGTGCAATTGCTGAATCATATGCTTCCCTTTTGATCAGGTGAGCTGATAAGAGTGAAGCTAACTATACGTAAGTAAATTAAAAGCAGCTAGGATATTAAATCCCTATGGGTAATTTTTTTCTATTGGATTTTGGCCACTTCCTGTAGGCAATTTAGGCTTTTGTAATCTTTTTACTTAATCCTAGACAGCTGCAGGCTTCTAGATTTCAGAACTGGTCAGGTTTTTCTATGACTCTCGGTATCACAAATTCCTGTGTTAGTAGTTTGATGGCTGTAATTTTTGGGCATCTGTTTGTGACCAAAAATCAAAAGGAATTGTTCAATGCTTTTTTGGCTGCAGGTATGTTAAAATGCACACCCACTAGCCCAGCGTTACAGTTGCAGCACAGGCTTCTGCCACCAGCACTCGCAGGCTGAAGCTGGTGTTGGTCTGGTCAAGTCCATACCACAACCAAAGCACACTGCTCACGACACCTGTGCTGAGCTCTTCAGAGCATTTCTCAGAACGTTTCAGAGCAGACATCTGTAGCAACAGGAACCTTCTTACAAACCAGGTCACGTGTAAGGCCTGTTAGTGATGTGAGTTATGTGGCAGAGGTTTTAGACTAGGGAATTCCAACACTGGAGCCTGGATACTTATTTATTAGGGAATTGTGTATGAGTGAAGCAGCAAAAAACCCCAAAAGACATTACCTACTTCAAGCTAAGAATTTGGGTCATTTAGTCAACGGCTCTGCCTATAAACCCTTTTATGGGATACCATAACCTGTTCTAGAGATAGATGTTTAGCATCTTTTTACTCTAGGAACCTTTTTTGCTTGTGAGATCTTAATTTCATTTAGAATTCTAAAAACCTTAAAGTCAGTAGATGGATAAACAGTTTCTTCTTCTGCAAATGTGGCATGTAATTTTGTGTCTTCTGCAACAGTTCCCAAAGGTTCCCAAGTCAGATTGGAAGCTTGGCTGTGACAAACACACACAAAAGTTATGATGTGTAGGACTAGGTGGTCTGCAGTATTACTCACCAGGGAAGTGCAGGTAAATTTTTACATAATTTCTTCCACTCATGTGTATTCGTTGACCTTTCATCTATGATTTTTCACTATAAAAGAGGAAAATGCAGCCTGCTGAGCTCTTTGCTCTACCAAGGGCTATGAAATCTTTCACTCCCCTGTAAAGTGCCAGTCAGATCAGATGTCACAAACAGAAAAGCTATGGCTGGCGCAGCAGATCCATCAACTTCAGTAAGTAAATGCCACCAGCCCTGAAGCTCTATTATTTTTATATCTTACATCTGGATCTTTGGCATAAGTGAACATGATGCAAGAGCCTGTAAAAGTCACGTGGCACCCCTTTGGTTATTTTAATCAGGAGACAGCTAAGACTGGTTGGATCTCCTTCCTCAGTTTGCTGCCAGCACAGAGAAACACAAAGGAGGTCCAAGGGTAAATGCGAGCAGTAAAACTCACCAAGGTGACTGAAGGAATCAGTGCAGGGAAACAGCAAATGCCAGGAGACAAATCCACTGGGAGACAATGCACAAGGAACTGCGGAGCTGCACATGGCAAGGGTTCTCCCTGCACTTCTTCTAGGTCCTGATTCAACAACGCATGTGTGGAAGTGCCTTACCACACCAGAACCAAAGACATTTAAATCACAAATGAAAAGACTGTGACTAAACGCAGATGGTAGGTTTAGGGATACAGGTTATTCTGTGATTAAATGGCTATGTGTTTTATTGATCAGTAAGGGTCACAAGAAGTAAGAGTCCCAAGAAGAGACCCTTACAGTTACTTCTTCCAGTTTCTACTTAAGATTCACTGACACTTGTATTTTACTTATGTTTTTCTTTCATCTTATTGTTAAATGGTGGCAGACTAGAGTGTTAATTTTAGTGTGTATAAATAATTTATTGAATAATAACAATATATGAAAACAAATCTGATATGCTTCTCTATAGGAATAACATTCTATTATTGAAATTTATTAATCAGCACATTCCACTCCATCAAACCTAAATTTTTTGAGGAAGAGGAGGGGAGAAGGGGAAGAGGCAGTTTGGGAAAATGCAGTACAGTGGGCTGACTAAATCTGAACATGTGGTCTCTGAAAATGCAGATATCAGTGCAAATCAAATCATACTGATGAGATACAGAACAGTCATATGCAGTCATAATAACAATTTATATACCATCAATATTAATAGCAATCTGTTTGAGAATACAGTTTTAAAATAGGTACGTATGATTTTATTAAGTATAAAAAGACACCGTGCAGAGCACAATACAATGTATTTAATCTTTAATTCTGGTGGTTCTCAAACTTCACTGTCTTAATTGATGTTGTCACCAATGACCACTGGATAGAATTACTTCTCGGTATAAAATGAGGCTTCTCTGGATGAATTCATGCTGTTTGGTTTTAAAAATAGAGCAATTTCCTTTCAAAGGCCACTTACACTAATCAAACACTGTCAATACTGTTGGCCAGCCTCTACCTGGTTTCTAACATCCGCTGGGATACTGCAGATTTCGCCTGTTTTGCTTTGCCTCTCTCTGTTTGAGAATAGAACCTTCAAAATATTAAGTGCTTTTGACCTTGTTCCAAGTTCACAACCAGAACAGTTCAGAACATTTCTATATTCTTCATGCTACTGAACTTCCACTGACACTAGCTGGAGTTTTCGACATGCAAGGGTTCTCCCCTAAGCTCCCTTTCTCCCCCAGTCTTTTCTAATGAAGCGCAGAAGGCATGCTGAATTTTATTTATTTTTTTTTTTAGAATCTGGGTGTTCCATTTTCTTATTTTCTTGAAAGTAGATGACATCTATAGCCTTCTATCTTTGACTATTTTCTTTGGAAAAGCAGACATGTAAACTTAAAAGCTTATGTATTTTGTGTGCACAATCCGATTTGGTTTGATTAAAAAACAGTGGTCAGAACTTCAAATTGAATTAAATGATAAAGTGTGAGTCTTGAAAGACTCAACTTATACTTCTTCCTCTCTAAAATATATTAACATTAGTCTGGAAAATAAAGAACAGAGAAAAGCTGAGATTATGCTATCACAGTAATATCTGCCAAACAAAGCTTGGTCTTTTGCTAACATTAGCTTACTACATTTGCAATACATGCTAAGCAAAGACCCTACTTCTCTAACAGGTACATTCAGACAATATATATTTTATGGAATAAATATATAATATATCCAGTTATAGATTTCTGAATAGTAACTATCATAGATACAAGCAATACCTAAGTTCAAAAATACAGTTTAGGATTCCCTAACTTTACTACTAATAAAATTAAAATTGACCTAAAACTTTCTCACTCTGCTGATGCGTAATAAAATATATGGAAACACCAAGTAAAAAGCCAATTGCTTCTACAAATGGAATACTTTATAAATATAGTAAATTGCTATTTCCAGAGGGAAAATTGGAAATTATAAACAGGAAGTCAGGTTAAAACAGCTCTACAATATATTGTACAAAGTGGCTATGAAGCATGTTCTATGAGTTTGATGTCTGTGGCAAAATTTTGAACTGATGTAGTTGTTCCTTTCTGGAGATAACTGTAGAGAAAGATTCTGTCCCCAAAAGCAGCCAATCTTGATCTCCTTAAAACAAAACTTTCACTGACTAGAGAAAGCCCACTGACAAAATTTGTCAGCATAAGGAGTGCAAGATTAGATCAAACAGAACTACTTGGAAGCCCTGGACTTCTCTGTTTCATAGCGTTTACCTACCATGCTGTTCCCGTTAGGAGCAGAGTCACAGAAGCACTACGTGTCTGTGACTGCCACGTGCTGAAGGGCCTTATGAAGGTGCCCTCCTTCTTAACTACATTATTCTTGTACTGCATGTTCTCCAGATGAATTCTGTTTTGTGTTCTGTAGTTGTTTCCTTTTGCTGGAATACTGAAGTACAACTCTGGTTGCTTGATTACTGAACTCTTGATCGAGGCTTTTTTTTTCTTGAGAATAACCTAGGATTAAAGAAACATTTCTTAGAGCAAATACAAGGAATTGAGGAATTAAATTGCTGGTTATCTCTGCCTGCCTTTCTTCCACTTCAGTTGAAAGGAAAAAAATTAAATCTGTAAAAAGACCTTAGTTGCTAATGAAAGATTTAAGTAAGTGAAAAAATGAGAAACTTCACGAGACTGTGCTGTTTGTATGTTTGTCACCTGCAATGGCCCTGTTGTACACAGAGTCCCAAAACTTCATAAACTAGTGCTGTTTACACCTCCTGTCTGAGCTGAGGCCCTGAGGTTCAGGATCCTCAGATTCAGATCCCATTCAGAGCCTTTGTTTGCATCAACAAAACTGGAATTCTGGTCACAGGACAGGGGGTGTACAAGGTAGGTGTTTCCTCCAGATATCAACAGGGGTCAATGTCAACATGAGTAACAATGAAATCATTACTGGGAGCTTCAGTTTGTCCATTTGAGGACTTTCCACATCACTTGTGGACGTTTACTGGTACACACATCCTGTTTTGGGAATACCTACCATGAGATGTGGAAGACTGGGAGCTATGTCACTGGGACGTGTTTCCTGCTTGATTTCATTCAGGCAAATGGAGCTTATCTATAAATGTATTCATGTCACAAACTCTCACTGATTTCAGAAAAGCTACATGTATGGAGAATATATGCACCTCACATTGCCACGTGTTTTGACTGCAAGGGGAATCTTGCAAGCCTCTCGGAAGCTATTCTAATACTGAGTGTCAGCCAAGAGTGAATGAAGTACTTCCTACCAAACTGGAGAAGTACACACTTGTAGGTTCCCTGTAGAGTAACTGAAGAGTGAAGTTGGGGTTCCCCATAGCAGGGAAGGGACTCGGAACACACTTTGTCACGTATCAGCAGCAAAGCTCAATGTTTTGTTGACGAGTGGCAACAGACTAGTTTGAAAATACATTAAACTATGACAATCTGGCAGTATATTCTTAGGTGTCATAAATGCTCCAGTTTTTTAATTTAAAAATGTTCTCAGGAACCTCAGACTTCTTATGCAGTCTTGCTTGTTCATAAGCCCAAGCTGTGCGGTGGCTATTGATCTTGGGGTTAGTTGGAAATGAGCTCCAGAATTCATCAGGGCCTTTCACCCATTTTCAGAATGATTTTTTACTGTAACAGACCATGTGGAAATGTACCAAAGAATGACCTCTCCTCATCCTCACTGCAGTGAGTGCTCATGGGGGCCATGAGGGTTTCTCCCTCCGGCCACTGACTGTCCCACGCAGGGCTCCCCTCACCCTGCCCACAGCCCAGGACCCCAGGTCAGCCCCGCAGGGCCATCAGCCCCTGCCCCAGCAGCTCTATCTCCCCACGGCCCTGCCCTGCCCGGCAGCGGGCCCCACGGGGCCAGGCCCACACCCCGGCCTGTCCCCGTCCCCAGGGAGGTGCCTGATGCCTGGGG
>NW_008586905.1:0-1754 GCF_000691845.1 Merops nubicus | reverse complement strand
CGGGCGGCGGGCGGCGCGAATTTTGCACAGCGCAAATTCCCCCTGTTCCTTCCCGGGAAAATATTTCGAGCCACGACACTTTCCTCAATTTTATTACCTGAGGGAACTTGACAGAACTTGTAAAGACACAATTGCTATGCAACTTCCACCGGTCTGTGGGGTTTTTTTCCTCAAAAAAAAAAAAAAGCCAAATGAAAACGCCGCATTAAATTTGGGTTGTTTTTTTTTTAGAAGCCGAAACTCAGAAAAACGGATAGAGAGTGGTAACAAAAGGTGCGCGGTGCCTCCTCGTCGTGCTGTGCGCTATCGGTCTGTCGCGATATCTACGGAGCAGAAAGAAACGTGCGAGCTCTACAGAAGGTGTCAACACAGGAAAGAAAGAATATCACCGATGATTTAATATTATTAACAGTACGAGAAGGGAAAGCGTCCGCTAAAACGTTACCCTTTTCAGTCAATAGGTCGCAAAGTGTCTTAAATTCATTACTTGGCACTTATTGAATATTCGTGACGTCGAAAATGGATTTTTAAAAAAAAAAGGTAAAGAAACCTGAGTGAAACAAAATATATTGTACTGACAACAAATGCAATGAAATAACAGCATTTTTTTTTCCTTTTTTTTTCCCCCTCTTTTTAAATAACTTAAAATACACTAGAAAAAATATGGTCAATATAAATAATTTTGTTTTCATGGAGAACAAATCGATACAAAGCCCGTCCATACCGAAGTTCGCGTAGAAGAGCTTTCCCTCTGTCTTGGCAAGAAGCGTGAGGGTCTGATGGCCAGCTGGGGCAACCATCGCCGGCTGCACGGTAGCCCAGGTTAAATAGCTATACGTCTTTCAAACAATAATTAAAACAAAATAAATCACAAGGTTACGTGAATAGATACACCTTTATGAGATAAAATGTAAATGTTTGACAGTCAACTATCAATTCACAAGTTATAGCCAAAATAAACTTTGTTCGTGTGTATCAACATATTTTACATGTACCCAGTACCTCTTATTGGAATCTGCCGTTGTGTAAAGCGGTGGTTGGGAATTAAATACTCTATTTTTTTTTCCTTTTGCTTTTGCCCTCAGGACAAGAGGCGAAGGGAGGCACACGCCGCTCTCCTGATGCTTTCCGCTCCCTTTTATTTCAGAGGTGGGACAGCAAACAGCCAACAAAAGATTTCAGAAGGGGAAAGGTAGCGCTTGATCTCCCTTCTCTCTTTCTGCTTCCCTCCAAGATTAAAAGAGACAGAAGCCAGCCACGTTTGTTTGTTTTGGTTGGTGGTGGCGTTTGTTTTTGTTTTTGTTTTTTTTTTTTCTACTAAAGATGAGGGTGAAGTGCAAGTGAATCAAAGGACTCCATCAATGAAATACAAATACATGCAACCCGGAATGCTGCTGGAGGAAGTATCCCGGACAGTTTCCCGTTAGAAATTCGCAGAGAAATCATTGTCTGTCTTTTTTTTTTTTTTTTTTTTGGAGGGCGGGGTGTTATTGTTACATTGGGGACTTTTGGATTGATTGTTTGGGTTTGGTTTTTTTTTTTTTTTAACAAATTATGGAGTGCAACGAGAAGGGCGCCCCGCCTCTCTTATCAAATTTCTTGTATTAAAGTGAACTTCGCAGAAAAAGGTCAGTTTCAAAACCTGTGAACTTCCCAGCTGCGCGTCTAGTTCCTCTAATTCTTTAAATAAGTCTATAGCTCCCGTCCGTTTCTCCTCTTTTTTTCTTTTTTCCCCCTCCTCGTCTTTTTTTTTT
>NW_008586904.1:0-1435 GCF_000691845.1 Merops nubicus | reverse complement strand
AGCATGAATTTGGACTGGACAAACTCACAAGGGCCGTCCGAACAGCAGTTCTGTGTTTCTGTGAAATTATAGTAAGATTGGTAACAGAAGCTGTGTCTAATTTCAGGAAAGTAGAGTGAACTAGGCACTTGTGTGAAACACAGTCTAGTTGCAATATGGTAGATAAGGTAAAGAGAGTGGAAATAGTTACCTCTCTGAGTTTTTAATGGATGAGTTTTAATGGATTTGTACCCTATATCCCTATATCCCACACTGCAACTACCCCCATCGGTTATTACGTTTTGGATGTCATTCTGTTAGCATCTCACTTCAGTCCTTTGCCTTCCATCTTCTTCCTATGTCTGTGTCCTGTAAAACTGTGACAGCCTGCTACAGATGGGAAGGTGATAGCATTTCTAGTCTGCAAATAGTCTCCTGTCTCTGCATAATTAGCGGGAGAAATCAGTGCTTGATAAATGCATGAGTTCGAGCTCAAGTTTCCTTCAGTAGAAGAGCTACTTTAGCTCTTTCCCAGTATTTACAGTATTTGTCACACCCTGTTACCTTGTCTGAAATTGGTTGAAGAAACCAAAATTTATTAGGGCAGGGAAGATGAAATGAAGGGATAACAGATGATTATCAGGAATATCTAGGAAAGTACTGTTGGCTTTGAAAAGCATGAGCCGGAGAAGCTTGGATGAAGAAGAAGTTAGAGGGTGAATCTTGATTTTAGGAGTACTGTAGGTCTGGGAAGGAAGGCTGACTTTTAAGATGGAGATTGGAAAAAATGCACCGACACATTAAAGAGTTGACAAAGGTGTACATTCCCATTAATAACTTCAGAAAGAAATTAATAAAATTTATAATGATTGCAGATCTGTGATGAGAAGGGAAAAAGGGTGGCAAGACCAATTTTGTGATTGAAGGAGCAGAATTTGTGCATGAAGCTAATCAGGGCAGTCTAATGAGCAGATGAACGCTGATTGGAAGAAAATCCATGTTTTTGTAAAGGCGCTGCAGGAGAGACATTTTTGCAAAGCGTTCTTGCTTAGTACTTATACCTAGGGAAACAGAATAGAAAGACTAGACAAATAGATAGTCTCAACTTTTAAATGAACACCTGCATGTGTCTTTTTCACACTTTGTTAGAAGTGTAGTGGTTATAATTTTGTCATGAGAAAGAAGATTTTAGAATGTTGACACACAGGATAAATATGAATTCCACATTTCTTTTTATTTTATTTTTTTTTTTTTTTTAAGAAAAGCAAAAAAGCAAAAAAAAAAAAAGGAAGTTTAAAAAAAAACGTAGCTTCTTTGATTTCTGGATTATTGATTGTACATGAGCACAAAAATTTTGAAACTTAAAACTAATTAAAAAATGTGTTTTAGGATGGAGTTCCTGTTCTGTAAATTTTAAAATTACTGTTTTATACGGCACTTACAGGTTCCTGAAAAC
>NW_008586903.1:0-981 GCF_000691845.1 Merops nubicus | reverse complement strand
TGGCCATCCCTGGCGGGGAAAGACGCCGAGCGGGATGCTGCTGGTGAAAACCTTGAGCTTGCCCGTGCGGGCTGCCAGCCTTGAGCGAGCCCTGCCCGGGCTGCTGACCTCGCCTCACCCTGTGAGCAAACGCTGTGGCTGAGCAGGACCTCAATCAACTATTGTCTTGGTGCAGAGCCCTTGCAAGTGCTGGGGAGTCACGTAGCCCATGTGCCGCCAGGCTAAACCATGGCTATGGGTGCTTGCTGGAATTACAGCTCCATGCTTAATGCTATAAACCTGCTTAAAACTGGTGAAAGTGGTGTCTCATTAGCTCATAACCTTCTCTCTTTCATCTTGTTTCTGGCCACTAAAAGGCCAGTTCTGTAGCTATGAAGCATTGTTGGCTGTAAATAATTTGTGACTGCCGGCACCTCCGTGTGCGCAGCAGTGCGTGCGAGACCGCTGTGTAGATTCAGGGGCTTGAAGGGACGATGGGGCTCCGCTGGCTCCCCACCTGGGCAGATGTCCCATGGGGTGTTTAGGGCCCTGTGCTCTCCTGGTGAGCACCGAAAGAGCCCATGGCTGTGATCTGAGGCTGGGAGCCTGGGGAGGGGTACGTGTGTTTCAGGCTTTCATTCAGATAATGCTTTAGGATGGGGCTGGTGGGAAGGGGCCCTCCAGGCTCTGGGGAGCAGCGTCCCCTGCCTGCATCCCTCCCTTCTGTTGGGGGCTCGAGGTGGGAGCCCCTTGGGGAGCTGTGTCTGGTGCTGCTGGCAGTGGGCAGCTTTGTGTCCATCCTGCCTGGCCTGGGCATTTCAGTGTTGGCCTTTTCTGGCTAAAGGCTGGGTCTGGCTGTTGAAGAAGCCCAAAGGGG
Organism: Merops nubicus; assembly: GCF_000691845.1. Lineage (NCBI taxonomy): Eukaryota > Metazoa > Chordata > Aves > Coraciiformes > Meropidae > Merops > Merops nubicus. The sequence continues at coordinate 125 of NW_008586903.1, read as the reverse complement.
TGTCCCTGTGGATCTTGCTGCCCCTGATCCCGCTCCAGGCGTTGCCGTGTCCCTCTCTGGAGGCAGTGCCGGGACAGCACCGTGGACTTTCTGCCCGCTCAGGAGCGTGCCGGGCAGCCCTGCCA
>NW_008586902.1:0-9004 GCF_000691845.1 Merops nubicus | reverse complement strand
GAGGCTGAAAGATAATTAGGTAGGTAAGAGTGGAGATTAAAAAATGGAAGGGGAGAAAATAAGACAGGACACAGGTTTGGAGGAGAGCAGCAGATAGGGAGTGGAAGGTTTTGTGATAATTGTAGGATTTTCAGCATAGGCAGATATGAGGTGAAGGAGAGAGGGAGGAAAAGAAGGTGGGTGCAAGGGGGCAGGCAAAGGCTAGATCACTAGGGGATGACAGAGGAGTTTAGGACAGCACAATGACAAAGTGACAGAAGGATAGCATGAGAAGGAGAACACTAATAAAACTGAATGCTGGGAAAGGTGCGAGGTAGAACTGAGACCTAAAGCCTGTCACACAAGCACTGGCCTACTCAGTTGGGCAAGAGGGTGAGGGGTTAAGAGAATACAGTCCAGAAACAAAGAGCAGGAGTAGCCAAAAAAACCCAACTGGGACAAAACACTTCCTGGATGATGTCAGAAGAGAGGACATAGGGAGCAATGATTTGCTCTGCCTCAGTAACAGATGAACTTAGTAGTGAAGGATAGCTCTGACAACACCATTAATAGATTCTCAAGTTTTGCCTCCAGAAGGTACGAATCTGTGTGATCATTTCACTCAATTGCTTGTGTGATGAATGCCTCTTGGTGATTTCCACTTTGAGCCCAACGCTTGCTGATCGAGAACACTTCCTTCAGAGGGCTGTCCCAGAGATGCCCTCTACCTCCCTGCCTAAGGTCTGCAGTGCCCCGAACAGTTAAAAAGCCTGCGTTATTTGTACTGTCAGCTGGAGTTATACCTGACAAGGGGTGAAAGCTTAGCTTGAAGAATGTGAAAGGTGACAGTCTTCCACTGCCGTGAATCAAAGCAGAGCATTTTAAGGTAAAATATGAGTGATTACAAGCAGATGAGTTGTCCATGCATGACAGGCTTGGAAAAAGTGCTAGTCCAAACAACCTCTGCAAGCTAAACTATTCCCTATTCACTCAGAGCCTGCAATGCAGCTTCACGTGACAGCCTTTAGAGCTTGTCCTTCATTCGCCTGTTCAGTTAAAGCATTTCCCACTGTCAAAAATCTCCCCTCTGTCTGTGAGCTTTACAAAGTTCCCTCCTCACCTTAACTTAGCTCATGCACAAGCTTTCCAACGTTCACTACAGAACTGTAAGTAAGATGGTGGAATCTGGCTGATACATTCACCATCCCATTACAGTTGCTCTCCCCTGGCATCGTTTTTATTAGCAGTAGGTGTCTCATGCCCAGGGAAGCAGAGTGTGAATACCCAGGCAGGAGTGAGCTGTAGCCAAGTTGAGCTCTTCCTTAACAGCTGTCTACTTGCAGAAGCAGTTAACTACCAGAGCAGACAATGCAATGCTGCTGAGATCTCAGCCATCTTCACAGCTATTTCAGTGCAGCAAGAACAAACAAATGTCCAAGGAGCCCTGAGCAAAAAAATGGTGAGAGGCAGCTCATTCCTCCACAGTGCTTCTAGACCAGCAATGGAAAGGGGGAAAGGTGCCCCTTGGTGCTGAGTTGCAGTTAGGAAATGGTCAACAGGCTGGGAAGTGAACTCCCACACTGGCTTCAGTGGCTTTTCAGCAAGTGGTCAGGGCGTGAGTGGCTCACCATGGAAAAGGTGTTTGTCACAGCGCCACTGCACAGGAACCTGTTGCATTGTCAAATCTTACAAATAATTCAGGTATGGCTCTCCAGCAGAGAACTACTTGACTCTAGGGGGAAAAATCATCCATTCAAACCTAGGCCTGACTCCAAAAATCAAGATCTGTGATTAAGATTGCCAATAGCACCAGTACGTGTCTTCATCCATGGTTAGAGGGCACACAGGCAACCCTCCAAATGGGTCCTGATGTTTTTTTCAGTCTTCACCATGCAACTTTTACAATGCCAAGCTCCAGTGTTGAAGTATCTCCATGTGCTAGAAACCTTCACAGTGGACAGATGTTACCCTGAAAGTTGCCTGTCCTTTTTTTGCCAGAGCCACTTCACCTGAAGAAAGGAGGCCAGAGATTTTTTTGAGTCAGTATGTTCTTGGAGAGTAAAAGCTGACTAAATCAGCTGCTTCTTCCACACGTAGAAGGGCAAATAAAGAGTGAAAGCCTGTGAGTATGGGCTTACTGTTTGAGCCTGGCATGTTGACATCATCCTGGTCTTTCTGGACTCTGCATCTACATGCCTCATCAGCTGCTTGTCATGGCCCAGTTTGAACCCTGCCTTCCTCTTCAGCCTTTCCCAAAGGCAGCATGCACTCCAGCAGAGCCCTACCAGCAGGGCAGGTGTCACACAGCCCCTCTTGTCATCTGCTCACTGCATGCCTGGCATTGCCTCCTACCTCAGCCTGCTTCCCCATTCCCTTCCTCCCCATAACAAAGCAGCTCTTCAGCTTGAGTGTGGCAGTAAGGATCACCCTGCCTGCTGGCTACCCACCGCTCCTTTCTGTCTGCAGGGGAAACACACTTGTTACCCTCACTTCTGGAGACCTTTCAGTTTAATCAGGATACACATTTACACTTATGCTAACTTCTCACACCTGATTCCCTGTCCTGTCAGTTTTTCTGGAAGAACAAAAAGTTAGGAGATGTCAAAACATTTTATCCTGGGGTCACTTTGTTTTCAAATCTTTTGTACAAGCACAGGACTTCATATGCCGTGACTACAGCCAGCCACAGGCATCTTCTGATGCCACATGGCTGCATAATTCCTTTAGCCACAGTGCACCATGGTCAGCATGAACTGAAGAATGAAGTACGGGCTTCATTGTGTCGGGTGAGGGAACTGCAAGGCTATCACCTGGACTGTTAACATCATTCGAACAAGCACTGCAACTTGGGAAAATCAGACACAAAGCAAAATGGGGTTTGTGGGTTTTCCTTTTTTTTTTTTTCCCCTGGAAAATATGGCAGAATTGAAATTTACAAGAAAAATCACTGTGCTGAAACCCACATTTTCATCTTTAAATCATTTGTAAGGAGAACTTAGATCTAACTTGGAGGTGCCTCATAGCCATGCTTTGTGGTCTCTGCTTACAACAATATTTAGTTTGATGCTGCTTTGGGAGTTCAAGGTGACACTCAGCTCCGTCAGCATTCTTCTTGTTTGATTTTTTTTTGTTTTCTCATCTCTCTGCTCAATGCTCCCTGACTCCAGGGAGCTCTGGAGTAGGGCTTCTGTTAGTAAATATCCAAGACTGCCTTTTCATCCCTCACAACCTGCAATAAGCAACTTTATCCACTTCAAGTATCTTCTCTGTGCAAACAACTCATTCCTAAGTCTCTTTCTTCCAGACAGACCTCTTCCCTTCTACCTATATTTTAACAACTTGAGTTGAAGATAAATTTCTTTCTTATCCTGAGCTGCAGCATTGCCTCTGTGTTCTGCAATATGAAGGGCATCCTTTTTCTGTTTGTGGCTTTTCTCTTCTCGCCACACTTACACAATGTGGCTGCAGCATTTCTGTTTTGATCAAATCATTCAGCCAGTCACCCAGATTTACTCATGCTGGGTTGAGCACAGATAAAGGAGATTCCCAGTCCAAGCTGCTTTCTGTGAGGCTAAATAGCACCAAAAAACCTGTGGTGCCTCCCACCCTCCTGCGTTAAAAACAGGGCCATCAGTTTCTTAGACCTTTTGCCTGCAGATGCCTTTCAGTTACTCCTGCTAGAAGCACATCCATACTGAACACTTCAGGAGTGATTAATCTCTACAGGATCATGACCTCTGCTTTTTTCACTTCTGTGATCAAGGGTAACACTGTCCCAATGAACTTGGCCTTTTAGGTACTTCTGTAACAGCATTTCATGTTTTCCCTTTATTCTGCTGCTCTGTTTCCACACTAAAAGGATACTGGTATAGGAATCACTGTGCACACAAAAAAGTGATAGAGAAATTGATGTTGTGTGAGATGACTTGTCTGTCAGAAAAGAACGTAGCATGCCTAGTTGGTCCTGTCAGATGGCAATAATAAATCTACTTGCCTTACATTTTTTCACTCAGAATGCTGCCAAGCAATCCTATCACATGATACTGTGCTTATTTCAAGGTTTAGATGGTTTCTGGTAGAGGTGTTAAAACCGTATAGCACCCATTTCTCCTGCTGCAGAATTAGTCGTCATCTGTTCATGATGAACTGAAGTTGTTTCATCTCTGCATACGCTGACAGACTCATTCAGGTGAGCACCAGGCAACGGTTAAAGCGGCTGGTTTTGGATGAGTGTTCTTTATCCAGTGGGTGGAGGGCTGAGTGGGTTCCTCCCCAGCTCCACCAGGCTGGCTGCCTCGTGTCTTGCTTTCCCTCTCAGTCCTGCACTCTTACACATTCCCCTAGAGGCAAGGGTTCGGGTGACTGGAAACGTGGAAAGTCACCTGATAGGATGCTGCCCGGCTCCCCTCTCTCTGCACAGCGTAATCTCTTCTCGCCTGGTGATAGTGGAAGCAACTCTGCAAGGCTTTGCTCAGCACAGCAGACTGCAGAGTTTGCTGCAAATGCAAAACTGAAACTCATCTTTGTACCACCTGCTTACCATCCAGAGGCTCGTATGTCTTCTTGCCTTCTGTTTCTTACTCCAAACCTCTCTTCTCAAAAGGAAGCTCCAATCTGCTGGTAGGAATGCATCCTGAGAGGTGGCTATGCTGGTGTTACCCTGCTTTCAGTGTGTGGGCATTCGTGTTCACAGCCCTGATTAAAGGTAGGCTCTCTTTGATATTAGGCTCTAAAATGTTTTCTAGTCACTATCTCTGCTTCTGTTTTCCTGGGATGAAGTCAATGTAGAGCTTCTACCAGCTATTCCTGGTAAACTGAAATCCGTAACATTTTAATGGTATTGTAAGAGAGCTAAAGCATTACTAGTTTTCACACATAAAACTCTTCATTTTGGTTTGATAACTAAACAAGGAACTGTTTGTAACAAAGAATGAAAATGAAATGGAGAGTTCTGGTAATTTCACGTGGTGCTTGAATTTTCCAATTGCTTAAATAATGCAAGCTAAAGATGTGCATGTTCAGTACTAACACCTTCAAAAGCAAAAACTTTATTTTTGTTCAGTGTTGTTTGTGATCTATGCTGGGACGATTTCCATGCAGAAGTCTCTCTGAGGTTCAGCATGATTTTTGCTTTTAAGACACTATACCTTTTTTTGAAAGAGTGACTTCTACTGATGACCAAGACATGTGTGAATTACAGTGCTTGTGCTAGCAAGGAATAAGGCACTGTCTTAAAGCAGCACCAATGGGATGAGAATCTATAACTGAAGTATAAAAATGAAAGGCCTAACTACTTGTCTATTTCTGGTTTGGTTTGGTTTGGTTTTTATTTTAAGGCATGTGTCTGTTGTTAAGAAGTCAGTAAGAAAATTTCACATGAAATAGAGTTTTAGACTCACTGACTTTAGTCATGAGACTTCGGTAAAAAATTCACGTTCCCACAGTAAGGTACTTCTAGTCACAGTGTGATAATGGGGAAATCTGAAAAGGAAAGTGCAATTTCTTTTTTGAAAGGCACAATACATGATATGCAAGCACCCAGGCTTTACGGACATTCATGTGTCTTCTCTGGATGATGCTAAAAGGATTAAATAAAACATCAAGTCATAGAATTTTTACTAGAATTTGCTTCCCTTACACGTAAGTCACCAGTAACCAACATTTCATGTTTTAGTTGTAATAAACCCCTGAATCTGAGCACGCTTTTTATCACCATAGAGGTAGAAATGTTTTGTTTTGGTTTATTTTGGGTTTTTTTCCAGAAGAGAAAGGACAGCCAAAGCATGAAGACTGTGCAGTATGCTGAGACTAGCCATCTGTGTAATCTGTGCATGGGACATCTGTGAAATCACAGGCCCCTGTGTTCACTGAAGGAAAAGTAAACTGCAAATTTATGTCCTATGCTGTGCCAGAGACCACACTGCCTGACACAACCCCACCCTGTATTTAATATTTGCAGTCATAAAGACTTATCATAATTACTTTCCTAATGTGTTCTAGTGCACGCTGGGAATAATAAAAAAAAATTACAACCATGTATCTGAAAACTCATGTTTTCCTGAGTTTTATCAATAATATCTTTGCAATCATCGTATAGCTTTAATAACACAGCTTGTGCTCAATACAAGGAGCAAGTTCTACATCTTCACTTTATATTTGAACTGCTGAATTATAGCAGTGCATTGAAATAGCTAAATTATTCAAGAAAAGCATTCTTCTGAGCTCATATTGGCAGAGTCCACATGACTTAATCTTTCCTTTTAAAATCAATGTCTGTAGCCTTTAGCACAGTGAGAATAAATCTTTCAGGTCTGGACTGTATGCAACAGATAAAGAACATTCCTCTTGATTCTGCAGTGAGGCAGCTCAGTGTCTGTCACATTCCTTATTCCCACTAAGCCATCCAGTCTGTCCTGCATTGACTGGAGGTTACAGCTATGATCTGCTTCTTCCTGAAGAACAGCTCTGTATTAAAAAGATACATGGTATTCTATGAGAAATTTTAATAATTCCACCTTTTTTTCTCATTGAACTTAATAAATTAACTCCCTTCAGAGAAAAAATGGTGCTGTCTGAAGAGCTGAAATGGCAAACATGAGGATAAAATGTAGTCATAGTTTTTAAGACTGGAGGCATCATTATAATCACCTAATCAAAGACCCTAACATAGATTTTCCTCCAGTAGTTGCAGACTCAAGCTTTTAATTTCTGAGTAAGTACATAGACTTTTCATAACCTTGCAGTTTTGCCACAGAAACTCCCAAAGATGAGATCTACCACATTTCTACTTCATACCACCTCGTTCTGTGTTGGTCAGGGTGGGCCAAATGGAGGCCTATAGGCTTGATCCAGCTTAGGCAACATTTCCATTCAGGCCACTATCTTACACTTTGAGGATACAGGGAGCAGTAGGCAACATCCTGCAGGAGAATTGTAGAATCATAGAATGGTTTGGGTTGGAAGGGACCTTAAAGATCGTCTAGGTTCAGCTCTGGTTCTGACCCCACTGCCATGGCCAGGGACACCTCCCACTGGACCAGGTTGTGCAAGGCCCCGTCCAACGTGGTCTTGAACATTCCAGTGATGGAGCACCCACAACTTCCCTGGGCAACCTGTTCCAGTGTCTCACCACCCTCATAGCAAACTTCTTCCTTACATCTCATCTGAAACTAAGTCTAAATCTGTCCTCTTCCAGTTGGGATGAAATGCCACTCACCCTACCGTTACAAGCCCTTCCAAAGAGTCCCTCCCTAGCTTTCTCGTAGGCCCCCTTCAGATACTGGAAGGCCAATATATGGTCTTTCCAGAGCCTTTTCTTCTCCAGGTTGAACAACTCCAACTCTCTTAGCCTGTCTTCACAGGAGGGGCTTTCCAGCCCTTGGATCATCTTTCCGGCCCTCCTCTGGACCTGCTCCAACAAGTCCATATGGAATGCTTTTAACTGGCATCATCCTGGCAGCCCTGTTCTTTCTGTGCTCCTGTATTGTAATATGTGATTGAAAGCACTGGATCCACAAACACAGCATGGAAGAGTATGTTATCCAGCACCTTCTTTACTTCTTCCTTACCTCTGACAGCTGTTCTTTATCTTCATCAACACAGATACCACTGCCTGCGAATCAGAGGAACGGCTATTTCACAAACTCTTCTCCCAGTACAACCAGTTCATCAGGCCAGTGGAAAATGTGTCTGACCCTGTCACAGTGTATTTTGAAGTGGCCATTACTCAGCTAACAAATGTGGTAAGATTCATTACAAAGTGCTAATGAGACTTGGGGATGGTTGAAAGGATGTGCAAATCGCTAAAGCAGCAGAGGTAATTGTGATGGTTGCACCTACAGCTCTTACAGATGATGTTTTCATATGTGCATGCATGTACATGCTGAAACCTTTGCTTCTTTTTGTCAGCCAAGTTGCTCCAGTTGCTCTAACGAACAGTTCAGCTACACAGATTCATTTTCTCACTCTGTACAATCGAAAGCCTCCACTCCAGGCAGCAGCCCCTGGCACCCAGAGAAGCAATACTAAATGTTCAAGTCCACGCTCCACAGAGCTGGCCCACTCTAGAAACACCTGTTTGTGTCCATATTGTGTAGCACATGACCTAGTTCCCCTATGGGGCCAGTGTAATTTCCCTGTGGTCCTGAGATTTTTTTTTTCATGCTTTCTCATTCTTTTTATTTCAAAATAACATAAGAGATGTGCAGCCTGCAGGGTGGTATTTTAAAGCACAGAGCTGGGGGTGAACATTGTGTGTTCCTGGGTGCACTGTATACAAGGGTGAGTGTGTCTGAGCTGGCAGACCAGCTGGGCAGGGCAGAGGGGCTGTGGAAGAAGCAAAACCTGACCTCAACCTTTGCTGAAGCCTGCTCTGTGAAGGTAACTAACCACAGAACAAAGGCTGAGTTTTGATTCCAAAGTAGCTAGTTGAGTCCATATTGAACTGATAGGCAAACAGCAAGGAGCAACACTCAGCAGCAGCCAGGGAGAGAAGTTATCTAAGAGTATACATGCAAGCATTGTAAGTCGTCATGGTGAAGGCAGTTGTCACCCTTTGACTTCTTTTGTCAAAGTGTTTTGTTTCCATGTTACAGGTAGCTTGGCAGTTTTCAGTGGTTCTGTCTCACATTGCAGCCCCTGGCTCCTCATGCTGTCTTTGGAGAAAAAAAGGAACAGCATAAGTAAATTATCTGGATTTTCTCAAGGAAGGATTGTGATTTTTACAAAACAAAAAAAAAGTTAGATAGTTTAACTCATAGACAGGAACGCTACAGGCTTTTCAAAATAATCTTTGTGCTTAAACTTCAGTATGCAGTGTTGAAAATTCATCCACATTTTTTACTTGTTATTTGTAAATACCTTAAATTTTTTGAGTATACATGCTTAAAAACTAATAACTACCTAAAGCAATATTCTTGCAGGTATTTTCATTGTGAATGTCAGCCTGCATTTATAAATATATGTAATACAGAATCAGAGAACCATAGAATCATTTAAATAGGAAAAGACCTTTAAGATCGAGTCC
>NW_008586901.1:0-1039 GCF_000691845.1 Merops nubicus | reverse complement strand
TCCAAGCCTCAAACCACAACATCAATCATGGTGGTATTTCTTAAGCATTGTAAACATATCAAAATATTTTTAAGCAGTGGGGAGAGACAACTAGTTTTGGATTATAAAGTGGAAATAGTGTTTAGGAGCCTATTGCTGTGTGAAATTGGCTTTACTGAAGGATAACTCCATTTCACAGAATTCTCCACCCCAATGAACCTTTATCTGGAACTGTTTTTATATGATTCATTCAGCTTTCAGGATTAGGTATAGCATTATACTCATTTATGCTCATAAACTATTAGCTATTTTCCTGGAGACTCCTAATTCTAATTGCTGCCATACATGGGGCATCAAACAAATAAATCTGGAAGAGTTATGTCAGACAATAACATGCTCTTTTGAGTCTAATGACTCATTACTACCGTGCACTCTTTTCCACGTTAAAGTAGTAATGAGATAATTCTTCTTATAACAATTTTAATTCCTTTACCAAAATATCAATGTTTAGGCCTATGCCCAAATGACTTTTTTTTCTTTTTTTTTCCTTGTTGTTCAGGGAATGTCACAATCCGGTACCGAAGGGGCACCGGGTCAGGCTGTTTGTGACTTTTAACTCGGGGGAAACAGAGTAAATCCCCTCACCACGCTCAATAATCAGTCTTGAGATCAGATGTGTGTCTATATATAGTCCAAAAAAAAATTTATTCTGGTAAAGGAAAAGAAAGAAAAAAGGGAAAGGAGACTGAGACTGAAAGTCACTTAAATCCGGCGCCTAGGGTGACGTCACCGGAAGTTCTGGACCCGTTGCCTTCTGGGAGTTGGTGTCCGGAGAGAAGCAGTCCCAAAATGGCGGCGCCCGGATAGCGCGCGCAGTCTGGGCGCGGTGCAGACGGTGGAGGCTGTGGCTGCCCGCCTGGGTTCACTGAATGGTGAGTTGCAGACACGGCTCTGTGGCTCTGCGGTTTTGCGGCTTTCCGCGGCAGCCGGGTTGTTTAAGTTCCCGGGGGGGGCGGCGCAGTGGCACGGCGGTGGCTGCGGCTGCATGTCCTGGGTCGGC
>NW_008586900.1:0-1309 GCF_000691845.1 Merops nubicus | reverse complement strand
GCCGTGCCAGCAGCGTGCCCTGGGGGGGCTGCAGGAGCAGCAGAGCACCCCTGGCCCGCAGCATCTCTGTCCCAGCAGCTGGGGAGTTAGGGGTAAGCTGAAGGAAACAGAAATGGGCATGTTGGGGTAAGCTGAAGGAAATAAAACCACGTATTTTGCATTAGTGTATAAATCTGATGTAGGAGTGAGCATGGAGGGGTCAAGCAGTTTGCTAAAGACAAAATTATGAAAAAAAAGTATATTTATTTGCTTCCTCATTTGATAGACACTCCCTCCCCTCCCCTTTCTATCAGACAATGCATAGAACAGATTTGTGAAAAATCCTACATTTTCCTCTGTCGAATGAAAATATTCCTGTGACTCATCTACATCTAGATATGAAATGTGTAACTTATTTCAGCCCCTAGGCAGCACCACCACTTATCCATCACTGAGCAGTCAGTGTTAGGCTGAAGATGTCACATCCCAGCTACCTTCTCACCTTCCCACTTCTCTCTCTCTTATCTACAAATTCCCGAATGTCAGACAAGACCCTCAGCATCCAAGAGGCGCTCTGGAGGAAGTGGACTGTCAGAAAACTGCTGATATGTCATGCACTTTGGAAGAGGTGGCTTGGGCTGGATGAAAATCAGATCTATACTAAGAAAGAAACAAGCAAAAAAATGCAGTATGCGGGAACATGGGGATAATACAAGTGCAGAGCTCATCCCACCATGCATGACACAGAGATAGCAAATAAGCTGAGTAACTCCTCAAGGCTGTAAACTCCTCAGCTTCTCCTCTCTGTTCACTATCCCTGCACTTTACAGCTTGGTTCCAAGGGCCAGTTATCTCCTCTGCCTTATCTCCTTCCCTGACACTGTTATGAGAAGGTCTGCAGAGAACTGGAAAGCATCATCTCTATCATTGCTATGGGGCTGCAGCAACATGCCCACAAGTGCTCAGCAAGTGCACACAGAGGCTTTAATATTCCATATGGTATATGTGGTGTGCATACACTGAAAGAGGGCAGAGTTAGATTAGAGAGAAGGAAGGAATTCTTCCCTCTGAGGGTGGTGAGGCACTGGCACAGGCTGCCCGGAGCTGGACGGGGCTCTGAGCAACCTGCTGCAGTGGGAGATGTCCCTGCCCGTGGGGCTGGAACTGGATGATCTTTAAGGTCCCTTCCGACCCAACCACTCTGACTACGACACAATCTGATGAGCGGAAAGCACAGCAGAGCCCCGTCACCGCCCCCCGCACCGCTCCCTACAGTCTTTACACCACAGCCCCCACCGCCGGGGGGGCACAGGGACCAGAGATCACCTCG
>NW_008586899.1:6897-7565 GCF_000691845.1 Merops nubicus | reverse complement strand
GCCCCGCGAAGAGGACGAGGACGTGGAGCGGCTCTTCGGGGCGCATGGCACGACACCCGCCGAGCAGCCGGCCAAGGGCCAAGCACCCGAGGAGGCGGTGGACCCCGAGGGCTACGAGTCCGACGACTGCAGTGAGTTCCTAAGTTTCTGCGGGAGTTTGCGGGGTGCCGAGGGCGAGGGTGGGTCCGAGGACCGGTTCCCCACCTTGCTGCCCGAGCCGTGCGTCCGTCCTGGCCGCTCTGTCCGTCCCTGGGATCCCATTGCGGCAGTGAGGAGCCCTCTGCTCTAGCCAGGGAGGCTGTCAGGGCACCGCTCCGGCGCTGCCCCTGGCTGGAGGGAGGCCCTGGCAGTGTCCTTCTGCAGCCAGGCTGCCCGCTGAACCCAAACTAGGGAAGTCTCCCAAGAGCCACCAGTTGCTGGGCTCTGCCGTTGTGGTCGATGCGCTTCTCTGAGAGCCTGGTCCCTGCTGGGCTCTGTGCCTCCGGAGGCGGCCAGCTGGGCTCAGAGCCGTGGGTTAATCCGTCTGGGTGGTGCAGCCTGCTCCAGGCACCCTGCTGAGTAGCTGGCGATCGCTAATCCAGCATGGCCCGCTCCGCATCGGGAGCTGTGCTGGGAACGACAGCCGCCGGGAAAGCTCTGCCCTCGCCCTCGGCAAACTCCGGCGTCGC
>NW_008586899.1:0-6836 GCF_000691845.1 Merops nubicus | reverse complement strand
ACGCCATGGATGGCTTTGGAACTGCAAGCTTCGGTGTTCTGGTAGATGCAGGTGTTTGCAGTGAGGTTTAACCCTTCCCCACCCAAAACGTCCTTCCCACCCAGCTCGGTGGAGCTTGCAGGCTGCAGAGCAGCTGCCGTCTGGCTCTGCCAGTCACGGTGGCTGGGGCAGTGTCGCTTGCCTCGAGGCCAGTTAAACCTCAAGGTCTCGACTGAGCCCAGCCTTTAGGGGCCAGATCCTGCGAGGGGCTGAGCACAAAGTTTGAGGCTGGGAGATGGGGAGGAAGGCGCCGGTGCTGCTGAGGGGTGCCGCGTGCTGGTCCTGGGGGCGGAGGGGGCTGAGCTCCCAAGGGGGCTGAGATCCCACGGTGCTGAGCTGTTCAGGGCCCAGCCCAGGCAGGCAGCAGCTTTCCCTGGGCCAAATGTCCCAGCCCCACCTTGGCACCACTCCCTCGCTGCCAGGCGCCGGGCCGGCCTGGACTGCCACCTTCTGTGCCACACCACGGCCTCCCATGCCCCTCTGCCTGCTGGCCACCAGCTACAGCTCCGGGAGGGAGAGCCTGGGGCGCTGGGTGCCCTCTGTCCCCAGCCAGGTGCCAGGGTGCAGCCCCCCAGCAGAGGCAGAGCCCCTCTGCTCCCCGGGAGGACGCCTCGTCTCCTCTGAGCCGCGTTCGTCCCCGCCGCGCCGTGAGCGGCGACTTTAACCCGATTTGGGTTATTTGCTGCTCTAATTACTAAATCGTCTTTGCTCACCCTGGTGATAGAAATGGGAGCAACGGGGCTTCAGGGGCAGAGGAGCACTCTGGGCCCCGGGGTGCAGCTCTTTCACCCAGGAAAATTGCTCGGGGGCTGCATTCTGTGTTTAGCCCGCCGGCGATGCTGGCAGCAGCTCGGCTCCGAGCCCGGCCCGGCGGGTGTTTGTCTCGCCCTGCCTGGCGTTAGGAAGAGTGTTTCTTGCAGCTAACAGGTGTCAGGCAAACTGCTGAGCCCGTTTTGCCAGATGTGGTGGCATTTCTGCTGGCAAAGGCACAGCGGTGCGGGGAGCAGAGCGGGGAGGTGGGACTGCTGGTGTCACATCTCCAGGGACGGCATGGGCTGGCCCCGGCCGCTCCCAGGGCACTGGTTGGCATAAATGTGCAGGGTGGAACTGTCGCTGCTCCCTGTTTCACAGCCAAGTCACAAGGCCAAACGAGGGCTCGCTGGCCCCATTTCCCAGACGGGGAGCTGGGAGGGCATTTGTGCAGCCTGGCTTGAGCCACCAGCTACGCTGGGGAGTGTCTTCCAGCTCCTCTGTGTCCCTGGTGGGTGATTCAGGGCTGCTGCATTAGTCACCTGCACTAAATTTCCCCTGGGGAACCTGTCTCTGCCTGTACAGTGATTTAGGTGGTGTCGGTTCTCTCGGGTTCTCACAGGGTTCAGGGAGCTGGCAGAGGTCTCTAGGGATGGTGGGGTTGGAGCCTGGGTGCATTGCCCACGAGTCGAGGACATGCTGGGCAGGGGCACATCTTGCCTCACTCCCCAGAGATGCTCCCAGCAGGGTCCCAGAGAGGTGCAGGGAGAGGGATTTTTGCCATGGCAGGATCCATTGAGAGGAGGAGGAGAGGACAGCTCCTTTCTCTTTGTCCCACCTGCCTGTGGGTTTCCCTCCTCCAACGGAAAGTGATGGTGCTGGCTGGGGGGTGGGAGGAGCAGAGCTGCCCCTGCCTGGAGAAATGCAGCGTTTCTCTGGGGTGGGTTCCCCTACTCTCCTTCCTGCCTGGGGTTACTTCTCCAGCCTGGTGTCTCTGGGTTTCCAGCAGCACCAGGCTGATGGGTGGCAGGGCAGCCGTTGCTCTGTCACTGCAGCACTGCAGGGTGGCATCGGGCAGGGGTGCCCCAGAGCTGCCAGCCTCCCTGCCTGGTCTCCTGCACCCCTGGGCAGGTCCTGCCTGGGCTCTGCTGCAGCTCACCTGGGCTGGCTCCCGGCTCCCCACTTCCTGATCCTTTGCCAAGAGGTGTTCCTGACCCCACCAGCAATCCTGGGAGGTGCCTTTGGAGCCTCTCCCTGGGACGTGGGCAGCCCCAAGGCAGGGCAGCCCTGGGAGAGGCATCAGTGTCTGCTCCCATCCAAGCAGGGTGGCCTGACCCAGCACCCACAGGGAGCAGGGGTGTGTGTGCCTTTGGTGCTTTGGAAAACCAAGACTCCTGGGGCTGCAGCAGATAGGATCCCTCCAGAGGTGGGCAGAGACCTGGCTGGGGTGTAGTAGGGTGGCAGGGGACTCACTGACCTGGGGATTGGCCACAGGCAGATGGCACCGGTCACTGGGAGGCTGATGCAGAGGCTTGAGTTGGTGGCTCTGAGGCTCCTGGGTCTGAGTGGGGCATCACAATGCCCTGCAGAGCCGGGGAGCACGGTGCTCAGGGGAGCTGTGGAGGTGCCAAGGAAAATGAGTGTGGTCCCTGCAGAGCATCTGTATGCAGCCTGTTGAATGTGGCGAGTGGCAGGGAGCGAGGAGGGCCAGGGAGCTGATGGAGCAGATAATGAGCAGAGACGTCAGGACTGGCTCTGGGAAGTGTGTGGAGCCAGCCCCTCCCGTCAGCCTCGCCAGCAGCGGTGCTGTGAGGGTTTGCAGGGTCGTGGTCAGCACCCTCTGCCATCCCAGGGCCCTTGGGAGGCCCCAGGGAGAGGGACTCATCACTGCCCTGCACCTTCTCTGTCTTCCATCTGCAGGGATGCTCTGGGACTGGAGCCCAGGCTGCACGGAGCAGGACTCTGCCCTCCGTGGGTTTGTCCCCAGCAGAGCTGCTGAGGAGGGGGAATGAGGAGGAGAGGTGGGGAAATGGGGGTTTGGTGCAAACCCTGCAGGAGGATGGTCTGGTGCTGTGGGACCGGCTCTGGCATCTGCTGTGATCAGAAAGGACCAGCCAGGATTTGGGGCTGGGAAGGGGGGATTTGCTCCTGCTGCCTCAGGACACCCCTCTGTCACCTCACCTTTGGTTCCCCTAGCCAGTGCCTGGTGACAGCAGCGTTGCCCTGGCCCCCAGGGTCCCCAGCCACCAGGGGTGCTTCCCACCAGCAACGGGCAGCACGCTGCCAGGGGAACTTGATGGCAAGAAGACTCAGCAAGTGCCAGCTAGGTGGCAATGTGCCACCTGCCAGGAGCTGCTCACGCCGCCCATCTCCCCCAGGTCCACACGATCTGCTGCCCCTCCAGTGGCTGCACTTTCCCTTCCACGGCACCAGCATGAGCTGGTACCTGACAGATTTTTAAAGGTCTCTGAAATCTTTTCACAAGCAGCACAGAGGTAGAAAAATGGTCCCTCTGAGAGGAGCCCTGCTGTGGCTGCCCGTGCCGGGGAGGGAGCAACCATCCTCGTTCTGTAATGTGCCAGCAAGTTCTAGCCCTTGAAGAAATCCTCTTTTCCTGCATTTCTGTTTGGCTTTGGAGTGAGGCCGTGGCTAGTGCTGGAATTTCCTCCCTCCTCTGTGAATTTGGCTGTGGGTTTTTGGATGGGGAGGCAGCCTGAGAGCAGGGGGTTGCAGGAGAAGTTGGTGATTCTGGAAGAGCTGCCCTATACTGTTCTGCCAGTGCTCTGGGGCTGTTTAAATCTGTACAAACCCAGGGAATTTTATAGTGTGCTCAGCTCTATTCATGGGAGGAGCAGGCTCCTGAGCTGCAGCAGCATAAAAACCAACTTCCCCAAAGTACAGCTGAGAGGCCTGTCCTGGTGCACGGCTGCTCGTGACGCCTGCTGCAAGCAAAGCTGCAGAAGTTATTTAGGAAGCCTCTTATTTTGAGCAAAGAAGCTAATTAGGCAGGCATAGCCATTGTGCAGATATTAATTACTGGCTGCTTAAAGACATAAAGAAGAATGAAGGTCCTAAGGGGTGCAGGGTTTGCAAGTCACCTGGCAAAGCTTTTGGCTAGACAGGAGGAGGCAGGAGAGACAACGAGGGGAAATGTGCATTGAAATGATGAGGATATTTACTTCTGAAACACAGCTTTTTAGCATATGCTGCCACTGCTATTTATAACCTTTGAATCGTCTTTTCAATCCAGAAAAGGCCAAAAGAAGTGGTTTTTTTGTTTTTTTTTACTGAGGAAATTAAACAAACCAGTGCTGATTTCGGCAGATCCTGCAGTGAGGTTGTGCAGCCGTACAGTGACCTGAGCAAGGAGAGGAGGGTTGGGACCAGGGAGGGTCAGGCCTGAGCTTGTCACCCCCCCAGGGGAGACACAGGGTGTGAGCCAAGGTGACTTTGGCTTGGCTCCCCTCTGGTTTCCCACGGGATACCCAGTTATTGGGGAGATACTGGTGTGGGGGGACCTCTGTCCTGCTGGTCGCCCCATCGGTGGTGCAGGCAGAGGTTGTGTATCAGGTGCTCCTGGTCCTCCAAGGAGCTGAGGAGCCTTCAGCCCCTGGAGATGCTCGTTCCCAGGGGGTGGCCGTGGCTGGGGACACCCTGAAGTGGTGGAGATAAATGCAGGGCACCCAGTGAAGCCAGCACATGAGGGTGAGCGGGGTCTGTAGAGGCCTCCCTCCTCCAACAGTGCTGGGGGAGAACATGGGCTGTGGCCTCCAGCATCTCTGCTAAAGAAGGAGCTGCTGGTTAAGGAGGGTCCCTCCTGCCTGGCCCCCTCCCCCCCAGCAGCCTGCCCAGCCCATCCCTGGTCCTGGTGTGCAGGAGGGAAGACTATGCCCAGCTGGAGGAGGAGGTTCCCTGCCCCACAAGGGCTCTGCTGCCCGTGTCCCTCCACTGACACCCTGAGCCCAAGGGGTTCCCAGGTCTTTCATCATTGTATTTAACACTGAAGGTAACTTGTGGGGGGTTGTTAATTGCAATACTGTATTTCATTAAAGGAAGAGAGAAGGAAAAATTTGAAGGCCATCTCTAAATTGAAATTGCTGAAAGTCTAATTGCTGCTGACATCAGGGACCGTTTAGTGCTGTAAAACATAATTGCATCTCTGAACTGTTCTGAGCAGATAAGTGTTCCTCTGAACACTCCTCCTGGAGAAGACAGAAGAGCTGATGAGCATCCATCAACCAGCCTCATGAAGAAGCACCTCCCTGCTCCAGAGCTTGCCAGGGGCTGGCGCTGTGTCTCCAAAATGAAGAAATATGAATTGCAGTAGATTTTAAGTGAGAAACCTGTGATGAGACAGGGAGCAGTGGCAGGAAAGAAAAGTTGTGCTTGTTCCTCACTTCCTGGTCCTGTTGAGTTCAACCACATCTGTGGAGCTCCCGAGGAGGGAAGGTCTCCTGCCTGTCTGCTGGCTCTGGCCCCTGCTGGGTTTTTGTGTAGGGCTGGGAGTGTCCTGCCCCACCTGCAGCAATGGACCAGAGTCCTGTGATGCTGTCAGCTGGCACCACGTGGGTCAGGTGCCAACAAGAACGTCCGTGTCCCAGCACGGTGTGCTGGCCTTGGGACACGTCCCAAAACCTCCCACAGGACACCTTTTCCATGGAGTAGCTCCTGGTGGTGCTGACTTTCAGAGGTGTCCCATCTCCACCTGCCTTCACCCCCTTCCCCAGCTGATGCCAAAACCCTCAGCGATGCCAGTGGCTGTCAGTTTGTGGCAGAGGTCGGTGCCACCGTCCGAGCTGGGGGGTTGCAGTTGTCAGGGTCTGCAGTGCCTTCACTCAGCACCGTGCAGGATTCCTCCCTGGCAAGCCACGCACCCTCTCCCCGTGGAGGTCCACGAGGTGCGGGCAGCAGCCCAGGCACACGGGCTGGGAGCACTCTGGGTGCTGGGCGAGCTTGGCTGCAGGAGGCTGCTGGAACTGGTGCTGCTGGTTTTAGGGGTAACTTGGGGGTTTTCAGGGTCTCTCACCCACGTGGCCATGGAGCTGGTCCCTGAGCTGCCCCGCCGTGTGCTGCTGGGCATGGGTGAGGCGCTGCCCTACCCCAGGAGGCAGGGGTGCAGGCAGCTGCCCACCAAAGTGATCTTCAGCAGCCCGGCTTAGAAATGGCAAGAAATAATTTCTGTTCCTCCTGAGGAGTCATTTCCCGACATTTTACATGGGGCTGTAAGTGCACAGAATTACTTACTGCCTTTCAGGACCTTTAAAATTATCTCCATTGCAGAGGAAAATTAAAGCAAGGGAAGAATAGGGACCTATCTTTTATAGTGCATTAAAAAACACCCAGTCTGAAGGTTACTGAACCTGTGCTTTCTGTAAGGGAGAGCTAATCCAGACAATCCCGAGCAGCCTTTTTACTGCTCCGCTCTGATCTCCCTGGCACAAAATCCTTGAGCAGATTATCTTGGGAGCAGCAATACTGATAAGCAGAGGGACTTAAAGCTTTTAGACTTCTTTTTAATTAGTTCTATAGTGGTGGTTTTTTGTGCACACCTCAATTTCTCCCAGCGTAGAGCCTTGCTGGGCTTTCTAATGGCAGTCGTGATGCAAAAGCTTCCTTGACTTTGGAAGGTGAGGAGCACACTCAGTCATTGGTCCCCTCTTACGAGGGCTGTGCCACAGCAACTGGATCCACGCCACAAGCACCAGTGCCTCTTCCATGCCTTGAGCATCTCCTGGGCTGAGAAACTTTTCTCCTGGTGGTGTCCCAGGCCAGCGAGGGGGCAGATCTGCCACCCTGCGTGGGCCAGATGAGGGCACGGAGCCGGCAAGGACAGGGGCTGGGTGAGGGAGCGGAGCACAGATTTATCCCTGCGCTTTGCCTTCCCTCCCGCAGGTATAAATAGAAGCTCCTCCAGCCTCCCCGTCACCCTGGGCACTGATGGGAAATGTCAGCAATAAACAATCTCTGCCGGCTCCACCGGGCAGGGCGGTGGCGGCGCTGTGCCAGGGCACGGTGCTGTGCCAGGACACGGTGCTGTGCCAGGGCAC
>NW_008586898.1:7964-13822 GCF_000691845.1 Merops nubicus | reverse complement strand
CGCGCCGCGCCCCGGAGCCCCCGCGCCGGTAAGTGCCTTTTAGCACCGAGCAGTGACGTGAGGGCACGTCCCGCAGGCGTGAGGGGCTGCCCTTCGCGCTGGACCTCCGAGCTCCCGCGGGCCGCGGTGTCCCGGCGGCGGGGAGCAGCTCTCCTTACCTGCTGCGGGGCATCAGCGTTCTCGCGGGAGATCTGCAGTACTGCTGTCTGGGACGCTAAGGTCGGGCCTGAGAAATTAATTATGGTAATAAATGGTAAATTACTTGCAGAGCTGCCAAATAAGCTAAAAAGAATCATCTTGACATGAAAGTTAAGGGAAACTATCTGCTGAAATCCCTGAATCTGAAAGGCAGGCATGTCCAAGGACCTGAGGCGTGATTTGTTTTCTTGCATTATGAAACTTGCTTACAAGTAAAGGGTGCATCCACACTAGTGTTTTGATTTGGATCGTGTCAGCTTTTCTCCAAGCGAGTCCAGTGGTCTTCTCTATTCCCCATGTTTTAGTTCACACCACCAAATGGCTTTAGTGTACTTGCACCATATTTCTACTGAGTAAGACTGAATTGGAAGATGCCCTCCAACTATCAGTGGGCGTTCAGTCCGCAGGACTAGTTCATTGCAGAAACCATTGAAGCAGATACTGTGTGGAGCAGGTCTTCAGCACCAACTCAGTTCTGCATTACCTCTGTGACTATATTGAACTGCTAAAGGTAACTGAAATTCCCATGGAATCTTTGAAAAATCAAGTTGTCTAGAACTGAGGACACTAAAAAAAGTCCCATTACTTGCATTGTCATTGGAAAAAAAAAAAATATATATATATACATACTGGCACTTTTTAGCTTTTTTCCCCTGTTGTTTTCACAAGCTAGTTCTTTAACAGTAGTCTTGGGAAGATTGCTGTCCATGCTTGGCTAGAAGATCCAGCTGCATAGAGAAATGAAGACAGGATATGTTCTAAGCCTCTCTAGTACTGTAAATAAGTGAGGTAACATCAAGACCAGACTTTCAAGAGTTTGCAGTGATGAGAGGCACTCAGTGAGGTGGATGTAAGTGCCTAGCATTTACAAGGTGCAGTGAGTCACTATAGAAGTAACGAAAAAAGGAGCTTTCCCTTTCCTACCCTAAATGCAGATGTTTGGTGCCTTTGTTGCAAGGTAGCAATAATCAGTTAAATAGGCAGAAATGGCTCAACAGCAGCTTAAATACATCTGACAGCTTCTGTGGTAGTCCACACTGCGGGAATGTGGTATAGTGATTTTTCCAGTTTCCCTCCTCTGTTTCATTTAAACTCTAAGGAAAAAAAAAAAAAACTTGTTATATTGTTAAATGCACAAAAGAGCTTCAAACAACAACCTCTAATTTGGTATGTGGAAATAATAAGCAGATATTTTACAGCAAGTCAATGTTTAATTCTGCTGTCAATTATTTTGTGACCTACTCTGAAAATAACTGAGGACAACAGAAGCAAGAGAGCTGATACTGCAAGCTATAAAATGACACTGAGTTCCTGTTTTATTTTCAGAATCAAATAATACAGCTAGAAGAGGAACAAAAGCTAACAACATGAAGTTACTCATCTTCATCACAGTAACCCTGGGCACACTTGTCACGGGACTAGATTCTGTAAGTTTTTAAATAAATAGGGGGTGGGGGTTCACTTGGAAACACTTCTGGTTTGATGATATTTTTGCTGTGGACAGTGTAGTAGGCTTTTTTCTTAAATTTTCCTTTTAGCTGCCTTTGCATGTACATGTACCTCAAAGAAGCATGTTTTTGAACCCTTTGGTTGTACTTGTGATTCTTCTCTGCCTTAAGATGTCTGCGAGCATTCAGATAGTGGAGACCTCATGCAATAACCAAGAAATGTAGCTTTTTCTAATTTTCTCTTAATGTGGCTTAGATGTAGACACTGAGTAATAAAAGCTCACTGGTCCTTCATGGAGGTCGATATGGAGTTTTCACTAAACTTCCACCTCCCCTGCTTGTAATTCTGATGCTAAAAGAGGCAACAGATAGGAATTTGACTATTTTTGACTATTGATCTGAATGACAGTTTATGTATCAGCAGAGTCATTCACCAGCACAATGGATTTTTATTGTTACCATTATTTGTTTCAGCCCAGGCAAGCCTGCTTGACCTCTGTGAAAAGTATACTAAAAGTCCAATTTTAATTCCATAGAGAAAGAAATATCCAGCCTGCAAAGCAGATGCAGGACCTGAAGTGCAGAGCAATAATCTACTGTTGTATAAATCTACTGGGTTTTATTCCATGGCACAAACATGAAGGACCAAGGTCACCAAAATGACAGAGGCAGCTGGAGAATATTCCATCTTTGCTGCACTGCTTGGTGACTCTGAGGTGGAAAGGGAGAAATTCTCTTCTATGTTTTAGGCTGCTTAGGTCCCTGTAGCAGAACTAACTGCCAAGTTGACCTGATGCAGTGGACCAGCTTGGTGGTGTTTTTCTGAGGTTTTTGTGTGTGCATGGTGTGGGTGTTGTTTTCCCCCCCTCATTCTGCTTTGTTCAAGTAGAGTTCCACTTTTCATTCACATCCAGATTCCACAGAGCAGGTTCATCTGGTAACTACATGCAATAAACCTAGACTGTGGAAGATATGCAGTAGGGAATAGAGCTTGTGACCATGAAAGATAATCAAAGTACATAAACTGTTTCCTGAAAAACCTATTTTTCTTATCCCTTAGGTTTATAGCAAGAAGTTCTACAGGCTGACATATAAACGCAGATCAGATTACAAAGGTAAATATCTGTCTGTTCTACTTGAATCTAAAAAACTTGTTATCCTGCAATTACATCTTCATACAAGAAGCAAAACTCTTAATGGTACTTAAACGCCTAAAACTTAGTTTGCAACTATATTTCACTTTATCTATAAATGTTTTGCCTCTCATTACTCTTACTTGCAGGATGCCATTGTTTGAATGGAGGAACCTGCATTACCTATTACTATTTTACTGGAATTAATCGTTGCATATGCCCAAAAGGATACACTGGGACTTACTGTGAACTAGGTAAGTAGTTTTCTTCCTTAATACTATCTAAATTGATTGAAACTATCTAAAAAGATAGGCAAATGAGGAACATGAAAGGCCAAGTGAAAGCACTACCCATAAGCACATGGCTGAATATCTTTTAGCACTTTATGCAAACAGACCAAGTGAGGAGCAACAAGTAAATTTTGGTGCAAAATTCAGGATCTCTGATACTTTTTCTTTTTGCCCATGCCTCCTCACTAACGTTGCCCACATCACAAATGATTTTGTTTGGGATGGAAAAAAGTGAACTTGTTTAGGAGTGTCCAGAAGCAGAACTGATTATATTGTAAAGTACACTGAAAATATTAAAGAGGCAATATTATGTCTCTTTAAAGAGGCATGTTTTAAAGCATAAGTGACTTGGTGCTCAAAATTCATATAGAACAAATTTAATAAGAACATATAATCAGTCCAGATTTTGCATCATCTGTTTTCAAGTATAATGCGTGAATGTTTTTTCTCATTAGAAGGGTCATACAGATTATTTCTGTCTCAAAAGAATTATAAACAAGAACATGCTGCTAACAAAATATTTTTTCTCAGAAACTGACAGCTTATGCTATACTGAAAATGGGGAAGGCTACAGAGGGATGGCAACAGAAGAGGAATGCCTGCCGTGGGACCTTCCCTCAGTAATCAGGAGGAGTGATTACCATGCTGACTTAAGCTACGCTTTGCAGCTTGGACTGGGCAAACACAACTACTGCAGGTAAGAAAAGCATCACTCTTCCTGGGATGACTTCTATTGTCATAGGCCCAGAAGTGCCTCAAGTGATTGGTACATGATTTTAAAAATTAACAAAATAATAGAGATCAATTTTGACTGAAAATATTTGGAATGCAACTCTTTGAAGTGTCTGGAGTTCTCTCTTACCACTTACTGAAGCTGATTGTACTGCAAAATTCCTAGTCTGCAACAGTGATAGTCACTTGTTAATTATTTTTCTGGCGGATCTTGCAAAGGAACACTTTTGGGCTTTTCAAGACAGAATTCTAAGATAAGGTGTGTGTTTGTTTTAAAAAAAAACCCCTGTTTTTATGAAAAACACTTCCTTTATCTTTTAGAAACCCAAATGGAAGAAGCAGGCCATGGTGTTACACTAAAAAGAGATTCACCATTCAAGAAACACCCTGCAACATGGAGAAGTGTGGTAAGTAACATTAGTTTCAAGACAATGGATTTTAATTTTTTTTTAATAACACAAGGTCAGTGCTTAGTTGTAAGAACATCTGAACAACGTTTCTCCTTTTGTAGGACATACATGTGGCCAAAGGAGCATCAGCAAGTACTTCAAGATTGTTGGTGGAAGCCAGGCAGGGGTTGAGTCTCAGCCTTGGATAGCTGGCATCTTCCAAAACATAAGGGGTGTTGACCAGTTTCTGTGTGGTGGCAGTCTCATTGACCCTTGCTGGGTGCTTACAGCAGCACACTGTTTTAATAATCCGTAAGTTTACAGTTCTGCATCCTTCTTACTTGCAACTCTCTTCAGCTGATATCTTTGCATGATGTTCACTGAGCATCTCTTCAAAACGTACCACAGTTAATATGTTCTTCTGATTGAGCAAAACAAGAAGTGTAGCCATAAACATTAAGCCTTTGGGAGTCCAGGGCTAGTAGAATGAGCTAGCAAGTTGCAAACATTTTGGTGGATTTTGCAATTTAAACAATTTTAACCTCAGTTAGAACCAAGGTTGCATTTTTACCTTGGCTATTCCCAAAACTTAAAAGCGTACTGAAAGATAAGTTGTTGAAAAATACATTTATAAGTGTTTTTTGTTGGTTTTCCCTGTGGAGAACTGATCTTTCTGGCAGCCTGCAGAGGATTCTCCTCACCAACGCCTGGCATTAGTAGCAGATAGCTAGGTGTGCGTTTCAAAATGCCTGTCAATCCCTTCAGATGGAAAATTGAGTTTCTTTTCTCTAGAATACTGGATTGACTTTCAAAGCTGACTAAATTTTGCTTTTTCTTCTTGGCATTAAAGTAAACACAAAACAGAACTAGGACTGGATCTAAACTGTTGACTTTGCTCTCAGAAACTAGTAGTCATCATGAATCTCTTTACTATTGCTCAGGTCAAAAAAACCACAAGACAAGTCAGTCTACAAAGTCTTCCTTGGAAAGTCCATACTGAATGTTACTGATGATAAGGAACAAGTATTCCTGGTCAGCGATATCATCTCTCATCCTGACTTTACAGATGACACAGGTGGCAATGAGAATGATATTGGTAAGTGTCATTTCAATATGAGCCTTTAAAACATCGAGGATAGCTGAAGGCAATGTAACTGTGGCATATGTCTTCTAAAAAGTGGAACGATAGATGAAGTGGGTCATGAGCCATGTGCTTCTGGGAACTGGGCTTGTGCTGAGCAAGACTATTCTGCTTGTATAAATTTGGTTTGTGGTATGTGTTGGATTCGTCACCTAGCACACAGTGAACTATAAGCCAGTCTCGTCTCTGGATGTGTACAAGGCATGGCTTTTCTATAAGCACTAGTGGCAGCATCCAATTTCTACCATCTTATTCTATATCTACAGAGATCACACTCTATGTATAGTAACTGATTAAAAAATGCGTGCACAGTAGGTTTCATCCTATAGTAGCAGAATGCCACATCAGGTGCTACACTAGCTGAAGGTTATCCTGAGCTAATTCAGACTTTCAGAAGTCTCTCTGGCTTTCACAAGCACATCCCTAAACCAACAAGGTCAGAGATGGGTTTTTGCAACCTGTACAAAATAATTTGCCACTCTTGCACTTGACACTTGGAACACTACCACCTCTCCCAGATTCCTGCT